>NW_026879784.1:0-28209 GCF_032173495.1 Musca vetustissima | reverse complement strand
ATATATATTAAGTTCCTACTTGTTCTGCAGTGGGTATAAATTACCTCGAAACTAGTTTAACTCCATAACATTGCGGAAATGAAATTTTGATTTCGTTCATTTAAACCAGCCGTGCGATAGAAAAATGTCGTTGACAGTCTATATTGCACAGCAATTTAACATTCGGTTCAACCCCTTTATGTGTAATTACAAACATTTAAAATAATACTATGAAATAACATTTCCCCAAAATAATGCCTTTGTTGTTATCAAGATTTACATATTTTACACTATACATATATGTGAACATGCATACACACATTCTTACATATGTGATGTTTAACAAACGTAAGTTTGTTTTTTACGTCAACGTAGGAACCAAATCGAAGGAACCCGGATTGTGACTTCCAAAGCGAAACGAAATATTGAATGTGCTAGTATTTGTTTTAATAATAACGACCAAAACCAACAGCAATTCTTACCGATGTTGTTGTTTTTTCTTGTTTTATTATTTAACAGTTATACGCACGGAAAAGACCTATAACAACAAGAGGATGTTTGCCATAAAACATTTCCACTTCAGCAAAACGACACGACGAAAAAAAACAATCCACCTGCCATCTACAATACAATACTCGACGTCATATGAGGTAGATATGTTTAAAGAAAGAGAGAGAGAGGGAGTGGGGAACGTGTGAAGGAGGTGTAGATATCACACACTTCTTGGCCTCACACCAATATCCTTGCCTACACATACATATATATTTATGTCACAGGAAAACAAAAAGAAAGTCTCGTCGTGTTCTTTTTTTGTTCTTGTTGGTTTTATTGTACTTGACACTGTCGAATGCAGAGACGACAAAAAATTTCAAAAAAAAGCCCCTCTCCAACAAAGAACCCCATTACAATTTTAAGTCACACCTTAAATTTAACAAGAGATTTGCTGGTTGGGAGTGTAAGCCTCCACATAGATATATGTGTGTATGAGTATTTGTGTGCGTGTGTTTGTTTTCTTCAACACCATATACCATTTTATATTTGGTTGTACTGCCACTTCCTTAATACCATTAACAACTTGGCTATAATGATCGATTTCGTCTTGCTCTCCCCTTTTTGCTCTCTTTTGCCCATGAAAACAAAAAGCCCAAACACACACACGCAAAGGAAATTGCGGCAAATAACTTTGGAACATATCGAATAAAACCGACAATTCTCATCAACACGCAAATGTTGTTCAACCGAAAAGCAAACACAATTTGAAATTATTTATTAGCGAAAAATGTTTCGAAAGAAAAAGAAAATTGGGTTTTGGAAGAAACACAAGGCAAAGAAGTTAGAAAGAAGTGTTAAAATACGGAATGTTCTGAAAATTTTGCTGCAGTTTCCATAAAAAACGAAAATCAGATGGAAGCAAAATCTTGACTAACTTAAAAAACGCTCTCCTCGTCATTTTAGTCCTTCAGAAATATTCCTCAGAAAATCCTATATATTCTGGTCCTGCAAGTCCTTTAGAAAATTGCGTTAAAAAATCCACTCATATCGAACTTATAGTCCTTGAAAAAAAATCCTTAAAAATCTCGACCTTAGATCAGCTCTCGAGAACAGTGAATTGTTTAGAATTCACTATTCTGAAGGAGTCCTTGACGAAAATTCTTTGACGAATATTATTTTTAACAATCCACGCCAGAAGATCTTCTAGACCAAGCCCTGAGACCTTGACGAACATAAAAAACCTGTAATCCTTTGCAAAAATCCTTTAAAACATGAATGCATGAATATATCTTAAACCACGATTGGAATCCTTGACAAAAATTCGTTTAAGAAAAGACGTCTGATGATCTCCTAGGCCACGATTGGAATCATTGACGAAACACTTTTATAAAAACCACGCCAGAAAATCTCCTAGACCATGTTTGGAGTCCTTGACAAAAATCCTTATAAAAAAGACGCCTGAAGATCTTTTATAAAATCTACGCCAGAAGACTTCCTACACCACGATTGAAATTCTCCACAAAAATCCCTTTAAAAACCAAGCCAGAAAATCTCTTAGACCAGGCCTGGGGTCCTTCACGAAAATTCTTTTAAGACTACACCTGTAGATCTCTTAGAACAGGGTTCCTTGACAGAATTTCTTTTAAAAAACCTCGCCTGAGGATCTTCTAGACCAGGCCTGGGGTTCTTGACGAAATTTCCTTTAAAAATCTCGCTTAAAGGTCTGTTTGACCATGATTGGGGTCCTTGACTAAAATCTATTTTAAAAACACGCCTGAATATCCCCAATTGTGGTCCTTGACAAATATCCTTTTACAAAAAAGACGTCTGCAGATCTCCTTGACCACAATTTGAGTCCTAGACAAAAAGCCTTTTAAAAATCCAAGCCTGAAGATCTCCTAGACTATGATTGGAATCCTTGACAAAGCTCCTTTAAAAAAACCACGCTTAAAAATCTACAAGGCCACGATTGGAGTCATAGACAAAATGCGTTGAACAGTGCCTTAAATCTATTTACACAAATTTGTCCCATTGTAAGCAAACGTACAAGTTCGTTCAATTCCAGTCAGTGTTATTTCGAAAAGGCGACGTCTGTTAGGTTACATATGTAGAATATACCTACAGTGGTGAAGGATATGATATAGTCGGCTCAATCCGATTTTACTTTTTTCAGAATATTTTCCCATTGCCCATTATAAGCTTTGAATTTTAAAGAATACTTTTTCCCCGAAACTGGCGTGGATTTTTCAAAAATATTTTTCCAAGGGACAAAATCGGCGTTAATTTTTAAAGAATATTTTTCTAGGACCCAAAGGATATAATTTTATACTTACATATAAAAACCACAAAAAGATTCAATGATGTATACAAATTTACCTGCAATTTTAAAAAAAATATTCAATTATTATTAATTATTCATATTTATCAAAAAAAAATAATAATTTTAATGGTCGTAGGTTCGAATAAAATGAAAAGATGAATTTTTGTCCTAAAATTTTGATGGTAGAAGGATAAAAATTTGCTTGTTTTACCTCATCGTTGATGAGGTCTTCTATGAATAGAACTCCTATCGAAGGTTTGTTTAATATAGACAATAATGGGTCGATTATGGGAAGCAACCAAACTCCAGTTGCGAGTTCAACTGGCAACGCAATTGAAATAAAACTTAACATTACGAATATCAACTTTTCTCAGTTGCTGTCGATAATACTGTTTTGACATTTCTACAACTAGAAATATTGTAAACAAACAAAAAATGAATAAAATATTTCAGAAAAACTAATTATATGTTATTAGAAGGCATTTAAGGGAACCACAAACCCCCCCCCCCCCCCCCCCCCCCCCCTTCACGATTTTTTATTTTTAGGATTTTAAATGGGCTGGTAAATGAATACCAATGATTGTTAAGGTTTGTAACTTTGCCCATATATACCAGTAAGGAAAGTAGCAAAGTCGGACGGGGCCGACTATATGATAGCCTTCACCACTTTGAGTATATTCAACAGATGAATCCTAACAGAAGTCGCATTTTTAAAGGACCAGTAAAATGAAATTGGAACCATAAACACGTCATTCTGCAACCGATACTAAATTGTTCATTTGGTCAGATATAGAAGCTATATCTAAATCTGAACCGATTTCAGGAAACAAATCGAAAGATATATAGGGACTTCGGTGCACCATTTACATTAAATCTGACGAAAGTATATGTGGGAGCTATATATAAATCTGAACCGATTTTCAGGCAACTTTACACACATCATTATAGACCTAATTTGCTACGCTGTGCCAAATTTCGTGCTTAAATCGACTCAAAAAGTGATTCTATGCATATTCTCAAAAGGAGCCATGGGTCTATCTCGATTATTTTTGCATGTTACAAACATATGCACAAAAACATAATACCCTGTACCAGAAAAAAGAATTTGGTTCAAGAACCTCAAAACCTGGGGCTACCAGAAAAAATTGACCAATATTTATAATTTATAGTGGAGAGATGTGCTACCTAATAAGAACTCGACGTACTAAATTACAGTCAATTTGGTCGAAAAATCCGATCAGAACCCCCAAAATACCAAAAATTTGGGGGTACCGTTATATGGGTACTACCAGAAAAACTGGACCTATATTTATAATTTTTAGTGGAGTAATTTGGTACCCAATAAGAACCCAATGTACCAAATTTCAGCGAATTCAGTTAAAAAACGCGCTCAAGAACCTCAAAATGCGGAAAATTTGGGGGTACCCTTATATGGGGGCTATGCGAAAAAATGGACCGTTATTTATAATTTTTGGTAGGGAGATTTGCTACCCAATAAGAACACAAAGTACCAAATTTCAGCGAATTCGGTCGGAAAATGCGATCAAAACCCCCAAAATACCGAAAATTGGGGGTAATCTTATATGGGGGCTATCCGAAAAAATGGACCTTTATTTATAATTTTTGGTAGAGAGATTTGCTACCCAATAAGAACTCAAATTACCAAATTTCAGCGAATTCAGTTAAAAAACGCGCTCAAGAACCTCAAAATACCGAAAATTTTGGGGTACCCTTATATGGGAGCTATGCCTAAACGTAGACCGATTTTCTCCAATTTCAATAGGGTTCGTCCTTGGGCCAATTAAGTGACCTGTGCCAAATTTCATCCAAATCGGATCATAAATGCGACCTGTACTTTGTTAACAAAAATACATGGACGGACGGACGGACAGACGGACATGCATAAATCGACTCAGAAAGTGATTCTATGCATATTCTCAAAAGGAACCATGGGTCTATCTCGATTATTTTTGCCTGTTACAAACATATGCACAAAGACATAATACCCTGTACCACAGTGTGGTGAAGGGTATAAAAATAAGGAAGATCTTCACCGATTGGCTTTATCCTAGTTCATACGATAGCTATACACTCACAGAGAAACGTGTAAAAGTTTGGAATCGATTGGGTTATTAGTTTTTGAGTTATCGTTCCCGCCATTCGCAAAAGAGAAAAACGCGTTTAAAGTTTGAGAAGCCCTTTAACCGTCACTTGAAGCTGACACAATAAATCGGCTATATCTTCAAGAGCTCTTGAGATTTTCACTTTACTTGACTTTTGTAGGGACATTCTTGAATTAGTGTAGATTCGAAATAAATCAAAAACATTTTTGACCCCGAGAATGGGGGGTCCCCTTAAGTGATAAATCTATTAGAAATACCATCAGTTCTGTGAGTAGATGCTGACGTTTAGAAAAATGTTCAATCAACGGCTCATATTAGCTTGAAAGCGTATTTTCGACTACCAAAAGATGCCGTTGTGTACATAGATGAAGCCTTAAACCCTGATTCCCGAAAAACCTGGCGGTCAACAGGAGGGAAGTTTTCAAAAGTCCCATAGCAATGGCTTCAACCTTGGCATGGCTCAGCCGACAATGTCTGTGGTTTTCGAAGAAGTTATCCGGCTAATAGAGGAAAAACTGTATAAAATTTTGATTGTATCCAAATTAACGGAGGAGGAAAAAGGGAAGAATAAAATTAGTTTATTCGAAAACTAAGTTTCAAGGTGTTGTCGGATATATTGATGATGCACACGTACATATCAAAAAAAGATGTTCGCCACTTACTGCCATTCATTTGGAATGCGTGTTGGTGGGCCATAGCAGTTAAGGTCTTCTGAAATGGCATTCCACACATCATCGATAGTGCCTTTGATTTGACCAAAAGTCCGCACGCCGCCTGCTACATTTGGGTGAGCTTCCATCCGGGCAATAAGGACCTCAAATTGTTCTTTTGTAGTAATATTGACCATTATTGGAAGCCTACAAAGTTCAGTTATTATAAACAGCAACCAGAAATAAATGGTTGCCTGAGTTGAACTGAAGTTGACTACAGTTGCCATCCATAATGCAAATTTGGCAACTGGCAACGCAACTAAACTATGGTTACCATCCGTAATCGACCCATAAGTTAAGGGAACCCCCATGCTCGACTTTAATTTGTGAAGATTTTTAGTGGGTTGTTAAGAGAAATATTCCATAGCGAGCACAAAAAAATGCGGTAATTTAAAAATTATTTCTACTATTTTAACCCGAATTTGGAACGAACTATGGATAGTTGAAATAATAATAAATAATAAACAGCAAAAACATGATATAACAGTTACCAAATGTAAAGGAGAAGAAAACAATTTACAAGCATTTTTTGTTGTTTTTTTCTGATTAAATTCGAAAATTCCAACGGCTTTAAAAAAGTACATGTCTGTCTCTCGAATGAAATAGGATTATTGACTTCGCATAAAAATTAACAAAATGGGGAAAATTTAAAAACATTTTTTGGTAAATCGACTATTTTTGACAACAAACTAAGTTAAACAAGTAAAAGCGATGTTAAGTTCGGCCCGGCCGAACTTTTTATACCCTCCACCATGAAGATAACAATCAAAATATCTAAAATTAGTGGGGACTCCAAGCAGAAAACTCATATTATAATAGGACCTTGACCCAAATTACAGTCAAATTGATTGAAAAAAATTGTCAAAAATCCCCATATTGTGGTGGCTACTCTTAAACGTGAGTCAATATTAAATATTTGTAGTACGAAAATGTGCTATACAATGTGAGCCCAAAATGCCAAATTACAGCCAATTCGGTTGAAAACCTGTTTAAAATCGACAAAATACCGAATATTTTGGTCAATATTAATCATCAACTCTTCTCGACGTTTTAGACCTTGAGAATACAATGTTTCGAACCTTGAGGAAAATTCTTATAAAAATTAACTCTTTCTGACCCGTTTCCACTTGAGATATTTTTTTGTACAAAATTCACTATTCAGGCCCTTTTGCATTATTCTCCATCATTTAGACCTTGAATCAATCCCCCTTTTAATCCTTAAGAAAAGTTATTTATAAAGTCCACCAACCTCTTAGAACTTGTGAAGGAATCATAAAAAATCCACAATTTTGGAACATTCAAAAAAAAATCCGATCTTCTCCAACTTTTAGTCCTTTAGGATTTTTAGTTAAAATCCACTATTCTGAAAACTTTATCCCTTGGGAAAACTTCGTTAAAAAAGTTGTCAAACTACTAGCCATAGATATTTTTTAAATCCAATTGTCGAAAATGTTGGCACTTCAGATTTTTTTTTTTTTTTTTGAATTCCATCTTTTAAAAACCCGTGCCTGAAGACCTTTCAGTTCTTGAGGATTTTTTGTAATCAACGCACATTTTCCTTGAAAGAATTTCCTTAAAAATCACTGTGTGCATTTTATCCCTTGAGTGAATCCTCCCCTGTAAACCTTTCAGTCCTTTAGAGGATAACTTCAAAAAATCCATGTCTATAGGTATTTTACTCCTTGAGTCAACGGCTGAATGACTTTTAGTCCATATATACCTATATACCTTTTATTCCTTGAGGGAATGCCCTAAGAAATCCACGTCTATGAACCTCTTAGACTTTGAAAGATTGTCTTAAAAACTAAGGCTATAGACATTTTATTTCTTGAATGAATGTTTTTAAAAAATGCAAGCATATACTACGCCAATAGGTTTTTAGTCCTTTCATTCGCCTAATATCGAATTTATAAATATTGAAAATTTTAACTATTTGTGTGGGAGGTACCTGAAAGATTGGATCAATGGGTCCCATCTCCCTACTTGATCTAGGATTGGTTGAGATAAGAGGATGTACAAAGTTTGGTTCAAATCGGACATTCCATGGCATTTGCCTGACATTGGATTTATAAATATTGAAGATTTTGACCCTTTGTGTGGGAGATACCAGTGCACCGATGGATTCTATCTTCGAACTTCATTTAGGCTTGGTGAAGATAATATGTTGTACAAAGTCCAAAATTCAAATCGGACATTCTAATCGCCTGATATTGGAATTATAAATATTGAAAAATTCGATCATTGGTGGGGGAGGTACCAGAAGGAGTAGACCAATGGACCCTATCTTCAAACATATCTAGGCTTGGTAAAGATAATAGGTTGCGCAAAGTTTGGTTCAAATCAAAATATTTATAAATATAGAAAATTTTGACCCTTTGGGAGGGGGAGGAACAAGAAGAGATTGGACCAATGGGTCCCATCTTACTACTTTATCTAGGCTTGGCAAAGATAATGGGTTGTACAAAGTTTCGGTAAAAACGGATAGACCGTTTGCATATTATTATAAAATTAATTTTTAGCACAATTTTGACCATTTTTTTTTTTTTTTTTTTTTTTTTTTTTTTTTTTTTTTTTTTTTTTTTTTTTTTTTTGTTTTTTGAGGTATCAGAAGTAGTATACCGATATTCCCCATCATCGAACTTAAACTAAGTTTGGAAGAAATATTAAGATGCAAATGAACAATGCCTAGAAAATTATAACCCACCCAAAAATACACAAAAATTTCGTTATGGTCATTCAATAGAATTGAAAGGCTCACTCATCCAAATACTCGAGGCATATCAACGCACACACACACATACATAACCATCTACGAATTTCGGCAATACAATACTGTCGGTTCTGCAAATCAATGAGTGTTAGTAATACGCCTAGTAGTTTTGCCTTTTTAGTCGTCGTCTGATGCAACTTAATGGACAAAGATGTTATGTGAAAAAGCACGAAGGAGAGAAATGGGTCTAAACCCAATATTTATATGAGGCACATTTTCACCGTATCAAAGTGTATATACCCTCATTAGCCTTAAGACTGAGGGTATAAAAATCCAAGCCGTAGGTCTTGACCAAAATTTAATTTAGAAACCCTACGTCTGATAACCGTTGATAAAAATTACTTTAGAAATCCATTAGAAATTTAGAAAGAAGTTCCTTTAAAATTGTACGTCTGCAGATATTTGGGAACATTTCCTTAAAATATCCAAGCCGTAGGTCTTGACCAAAATTTCGTTTAAAAACCCCACGCCTGTGAAACTTTTAGACAAATTATTTTAAGAAATCCACGACTGAAGGTATCCTAGTCCTTGAGAAAATTTCTTTAAGATAAATTCTAAGATTTTTTTTTTTTTGCTAAATTCCCCTTATGTAAAATCCTATTAAAAATATTCCTTATGCCTCAGAACTATATCAAAGTTCAAGTTTAGTGCAGGCAATGCAAAAAAATCAGTCTTAAGAAGTAAGCAACTGCCAACTGATGTAGGATGTCGAGATTATAAAACAATGGCAATGAAAGATCGAGGCCTTTGTTTTGCAGGGTGGCGCATAAGTATTATTAATACATATTGTACTCGATGGCGTATAAGCAATACATTTATAACATATAAAATTTAATATCAATCATAAATTTAAATTTTTACAATTCTATGCTTTATGTTCGCAATGTTTTATACAGTTCCCCTTAGTACAAGCCTTTTACAAAAATTAAATGGAATATTCACAGCGGCAGATATTCCTTAAAAATTTTATTAAATGCATTCCGATGGGCAGAGCCTTGCGTAAAATTATTTAAAAAAAATCACGACCTTTGGCCTTGAGTCGTTAAGAAAATATATTTCGATGGGGATACTTTTCATTTTTTAAAAATCGAATACCCCTCTTCATCTGCATTTTTTGTGAATAAAATTAAAACCCACAACAGCTCTTCTAAAATTTTATATTAAACAAAATCCAATTAAAAACTATTTCTTATGCCTCAGAATCATGTCAAAGTTCAAGTTTAGTGCAGGCACGTTTACGGCAAAAATGCAGTCTTAAGACAAAATGAAACTGCCAACTGACGTAGGATGTTGAGATTACAAAACAATGGCCATGAAAAATCAAGGTTTTTGATTTACACACAGCACGGTGGCCTATAAGTATTATTCATATAATGCACTTGATGGCGTATGAGCAATACATTTATGAAATATAAAAAAAATAATATCAATCATACGCTTTTGAAAGGAACAAAAAAACATTATTAATTTGCCATTTAGTTGTTGTTGTTGTGTTTTTTTTTTTAATTTTATGCAAAATATTCTCAATAGTTTATCTTTTGTTTTGTTATCTTGGCCTCGAAAGCTGCTTTTCATTTTCCATGTAATTCTCCACCTCCTCCATGTATCGTTTGTTCGCTCGCTGGCCCCTCAGGGAAAACTATCTGTGTCGATATTTGACATTTTGATCCCAATGTTGTTCACCAAAATGAAATGAAACGAAAAGAAGAAGAAAACGTCCATGCCGAAATAGCATGCATCCAATTATATTGGCAACATGTCCATTTGTGTTGACTGTATCCTCTTTGCCAGTGGTCCGGGGATTCCCATACGCCCCCTCTCGCCACAGGACCCCATACACACACACAAATCTATAAACGATAGATATTTTAATTGCATTGTCAATAGGTGGAACTCATGCGGCCGCCATCTCCCCCCTTGTATGTGTATAACCAAGAAGGAATGGAAATTCCTCTTCTCTTTAGAAATCAAATATCAATGGAGGCAGAGGAGAGGTGCAGGATACGTGACATGCCAAAGAGAGGGCGACACAGCAAAACGAAAGAAATAAAATTTTCAATGTTAAACAGTTTTTATTTCTTTCTTTTTGTTGTTGCTGCCATCTTCTCTTTTTTTCTAACAAGAAGAATTTCTTTCACAAGGATGTAACAAATGAGGAAGAAAATGATTTGCAAAACAACAAGAAGGAAAAAAAGGTCAGGGAATTACAAAAGCATTTGCTCTTCTTTTTCCTTACTCTCCCCTCCTACCACCGCTGCCACCTCTCGATTATGTGAGTGTACTTGAAAAATAAGAAAAAGTCCAAGAAAATCTATCTTATAAAAATGAAATCTCTTCCTTCGAGAAAAGAATCAAGGAATCGAAGAAGAACAATAACAACAGCAACAACTACAAAATGACAACAAGAAAAACAAATCTTTTTAAGGTCAATCTCAGTAGAAAGAAAAAGAAAAGAATGGAAACAAACGAACTAAAGAAATGAAATATAGCCAAAAGGCTGAGGACAACGGTGACAATGTTCAATTATGAGAAAAATAGTAGGAAATCTTTAGGAATGTTTTTTGTTAAGAGGAGGTCAAATATTTTCGCTGAACTTAAATACGATGTTTCGGATTTTGAAAAATTAAAAGAAAATTAGATTGATATTAAAAAAGTCAATAAGGATTATTATTTCATATCATATTAAAAAATGTAATTTGTTTTTATATTTTCCGAACACACTGTTGCCATAATCTGAAATGTTTTTTCTTTGCAAAAAAATATTCATTGATTTTTCTCGTTGGACCAAAATCCCATTGAATCGACTTATTTTCCCAAGTGAAAGGACTTTCCAATATTTTCACATATTGAATATCAACAAATCGTTGCGTACAAATATGGCAAAAACTTATTTACATTGACAGGTGGTCAGATGATTGCACAGGAAATTAAAGGGATGGTGAAAAGGGTTGCCATATTGTATACATTTTTATACCCTAGCCAACAATGTTGTAAGTATTACAGCTTTAGACTTACCTTTTGGAATACCGATCTCGATTAGATGAGTCGATCTAGGAATTTTGCATATAGAACCGGTTCCAGTTACACGAAAATGGAAATCTGGCCAAGATAAGCATGACTGTTTTTTATGAAGATTGGTCAATATTTAGATAGTCAAATGGACCCAGACTTTTGTATAAAAAATTAAAAAAAAACAAGTGAAAAAGCGTTAAGTTCGGCCGGGCCGAACTTTGGATACCCTCCACCATAGATATACTGACAGGTTCTAGAAATGAAAATAAAGGGAACATACCAAAAAGTGGACCTATACCGACATGTCTAAAAACAGATTATGTAAACCATAATACAAATTTCAGAAATTATACCCTTCACCACACTGTGGTACAGGGTGCATATGTCTTTGTGCATATGTTTGTAACAGACAAAAATAATCGAGATAGACCCATGGTTCCTTTTGAGAATATGCATAGAATCACTTTCTAAGTCGATTTATGCATGTCCGTCCGTCCGTCTGTCTGTCTGTCTGTCTATGTTAAATTGTAAACAAAGTACAGGTCGCATTTATGATCCGAATTGGATGAAATTTGGCACAGGTCACTTATTCGGCCCAAGGACGAACCCTATTGAAATTGGGAAAAATCGGTTCAGATTTAGATATAGCTCCCATATATATATTTAACCGATTTAATGTAAACGGTCCCTATATATCTTTCGATTTGCACGAAATTCGGTATAGGCTAATCATTTAGGCCTATAATGGTGTCTGCCAAGTTTCGTGAAAATCGGCCCAGATTTAGATATAGCTCCCATATATAGTTTCGTCCGATTTCATATAAATGATGCCCTAAAGTCCCTATATATCTTTCGATTTGCACGAAATTTGGTATAACGTACTGAATTGAGCCTAGAATGATGTCTGCCAAGTTTCGAGAAAATCGGTCCAGATTTAGATATAGCTCCCATATATAGTTTCGTCCGATTTCATATAAATGGTGCCCCAAAGTCCCTATATATCTTTTGATTTGCACGAAATTTGGTACAGCCTAATCATTTAAGTCTAGAATAATGTCTGCCAAGTTTCGTGAAAATCGGTCCAGATTTCGATATAGCTCCCATATATAGTTTCGTCCGATTTCATGTAAATGGTGCACCAAACTCCCTATATATCCTTCGATTTGCACGAAATTTGGCATAACGTAGTTACTTGAGTCTAGAATGATGTCTGCCAAGTTTCGTGAAAATCGGTCCAGATTTGGATATAGCTCCCATATATAGTTTCGTCCGATTTCATGTATATGGTGCCCCAAACTCCCTATATATCCTTCGATTTGCACGAAATTTGGCATAACGTAGTTAATTGAGTCTAGAATGATGTTGAAGTTTCGTGAAAATCGGTCCAGATTTGGATATAGCTCCCATATATAGTTTCGTCCGATTTCATGTAAATGGTGCCCCAAAGTCCCAATATACCTTTCGATTTGCACGAAATTTGGGATAACGTACTGAATTGGGTCTAAAATGATGACTGGCAAGTTTCGTGAAAATCGGTACAGATTTAGATATAGGTCCCATATATAGTTCCTTCGATTTCATGTAAATGGTGCACCACATATATCTTGCGATTTGCACGAAATTTGGCATAACGTACTGAATTGAGTCTAGAATGATGTTTGCCAAGTTTCGTGAAAATAGGTCAAGATTTACATATACCTCCCATATATAGTTTCGTCCGATTTCATGTAAATGGTGCACCAAAGTCCCTATATATCCTTCGATTTGCACGAAAGTTGGCATAACGTACTGAATTGAGCCTAGAGTGATGTCTGCCAAGTTTCGAGAAAATCAGTCCAGATTTCTATATAGCTCCCACATATAGTTTCGTCAGATTCCATGTAAATGGTGCACCAAAGTCCCTATATATCTTTCGTTTTGCACAAAATTTGGCATAACGTACTGAATTGCGTTGTTTCGTGAAAATCGGTCCAGATTTAGATATAGCTCCCTTTTATTATAGATTGATTTTAAGTAATTGACGCACCAAGGAACCAATAGGAACAAAACGTTCTGAAATTAGTATAACCTATCCTGTGACAAGTTTGTTTGAAATCGCTTAATATTTGGATAGAGCTTCCATATATATTTTCGCCCGATTTCAAGTAAATTGGGCACCAAACTTCCCATGTTAGTCAGTTTGACATCAAATTTTGCACAACGTACAAAATTGAGCATAGAATTATGTAGTTGCGTTTTCTAGAAGTAAAGACATAGCCCAACGGGTGACCCATTTATATTTGTTTGAAGTCGATTTACATACTTTATGGATAGATCTACGTAGATTCAAATTTAGATAAATATCACATATTTTATTTCATCCAATTTCATGCTAATAGTCCTGTTTAATATACCCATAGTGGTGAAGTGTATCATATAGTCGGCCCCGTCCGACTTTACTACTTTCCTTACTGGTTTTTAATTGATAATTCAAATTCGAAGATGGGGAATATCGGCCCATTCCTTCTGAAACCTCCACACAGGGCCTAGGTCTAGGTTATCTCGCTATCCTCCGCATGTGAAATGATTACAATAGAGTCTTAGAACCAAACTAAAAACGGGGAACAAATCAGATAACTATTTTAATATAAACCAGTAAGGAAAGTAGTAAAGTTGTATATATTAAAGTCCTGTATATTAAACAGGACTATTAACATGAAACTGTATGAAATAAAATATGTGATATTTATCTAAATGTGAATCTACCTAGATCTATCCATAAAGTATGTAAATCGACTTCAAACAAATATAAATAGGTCATCCGTTGGGCTATGTCTGTACTTCTACAAAACGCAACAACGTAATTCTATGCTCAATTTTGTACGTTGTGCAAAATTTGATGTCAATCTGACTAACTGAGGAGTTTGATGCCCAATTTACTTGAAATCGGGCGAAAATATATATGGAAGCTCTATCCAAATATTAAGCGATTTCAAACAAACGTTTTGTTCCTATCAGCCTATAGCTTCCTTGGTGCGTCAATTACTTAAAATCAATCTATAATAAAAGGGAGCTATATCTAAATCTGGACAGATTTTCACGAAACAAGGCAGGCATTACTCTAGGCTCAATCCAGTACGTTCTGCCAAATTTGGTGCAAATCGAAAGATATATAGAGTCTTTGGTGCACCATTTACATGAAATCGAACGAAACTATATATGGGAGGTATATAGAAATCTGGACCGCTTTTCTCGAAACTTTGCAGACATCACTCTAGGCTCAATTCAGTACGTTATGCCAAATTTGGTGCAAATCGAAGGATATATAGGGACTTTGGTGCACCATATATATGAAATCGGACGAAACTATATATGGGAGCTATATCTAAATCAGGACCGATTTTCACGAAAAATGATTAGGCTGTACCAAATTTCGTACAAATCGAAAGATATATTGGGACAGTTTACATTAAATCGGTTTAATATATATATGGGATCTATATCTAAATCTGAACCGATTTTTCCCAATTTCAAAAGGGTTCGTCCTTGCGCCGAATAAGTGAGCTGTGCCAAATTTCATCCAATTCGAATCAAAACTGCGACCTGTACTTTGTTTACAATTTAACATGGACAGACGGACGGACAGACGGACATGCATAAATCGACTCAGAAAGTGATTCTAAGCATATTCTGAAAAGGAACCATGGGTCTATCTCGATTATATTTGCCTGTTACAAACATATGCACAAAGACATAATACCCTGTACCACAGTGTGGTGAAGGGTATAAAAAGAACGTATTTAGAATCATTCTCGAGAGAATTTTGCGCAGCCTGCTCAATTCAAATACTATTTCAGCAAGAACTAAAAAGCATATAGTGTGGATTTGTTCTCAACCACTATATTTGTAAATATAAAAATATTCCATAGATACTGAAAGCGGTTTAATAGTCCTTTTGATACGTAAAAGCTCTCCAACAGATAAGTTTTCTATAAAGTAAAGTTTATTAATTGTCCGTCGCAACTATTAAATAGCTGAGGTTTCTCATCTAAGGCATCATTATTATACTCTCCACCATAAGGTGTCAGGGCATATTTATTACGTTTGCACTACATCGAAATATTCACCGGAGACCCCACAAAGTATTTACTATATTCCAGATCAGAATAAAAATCTATGCCGATTTATGCGTGTTGAAATCACGAAATAGAAAAATAGAGAACGCAATATTAAGATTGAGCTTTGAACATTTGCACCGACTTTGCTACTTCTCCTAGAATGGTTGGTATTGCAAATAGGGTATATCGGTCCACATTTTTGTATAACCCATATATAACAGCACCCCCAAATCTTTCTACCGTAAATGATCAATATTAATCATCTTTTTAGGGTAGTTCCCATATCGGCATTTAATGCCCAACGTTTCCCAATGCTAGTTACTACTATTGTTTTACAAACCCTCCATCAACAGATTCAATAATAAAAAATGCGCATATTTGCGCCATTACGAAAAAAAGACATGTTAATAAAATACGTTGATATCGGTCGTTACGTCTAATTTTACGCTAATATGAATCTACATTCAAATCTGGACCAATTTCCGCCATTTTCTATAGAGATAGTCATAGCATCAAAAATATGGTGCATGCCAATTTTTTAATCAATCGGACAATAAGTGAAATTTTTACATCTACCTTATTTTCATATTACCACGTCCATGTTTAAAATTAACTTTATAATATTTCTGGAACTTATCAAGTTTTGTTTTAACTGTATTTGTTCCTCTTCACCAAATAATATTTCATCCAAATGTCAAATACTTTTTTATTCCTTTTTTTACAATGCCAGAAGTCACTTGACTCAAAGCTCATAAACAAATGGGCCAAATTCAAGCGTCGTTTGAAGGTTAGGGATAATAAGCATGTGGATTTAATTGTAGTGGCGACATCTATGTGAAGTATCGTGGACTTTTCATAGAATCTGTTATATTTCAGACGCAAAAAAATAGATAATTTGGAAGCCTAAATACCTAGGCTATTCTAAAATCGACGAAATTGAAATGGAGAATATAATGATTTAAGTCTCACATCTCAAAATGAAAAATTATTCATTCATTTTGTATTTAGTTCGAAGCTAATTCACTTCAAAAACGTTCCTTTAAAAAGTGAAAATCTCAACAATTCATAAACATATAGCCGAGTTATTGTGTTAGCATCAAGTGACGGCAGAAGTGCATCTCTAACTGTAATAGCATTTTTCTCGATAACTCATAAACTAATGAACAAGGATAATTACAATCGGCCAAGATTTTCCTTAGTTTCTTCGGTTTCTGGTTAAAATAGGGAATTTTTCAAAAATTAAATGTCATATGTCCGTAATTTGGTTATTTTTTTGTGCGATGTTAATACTCCTCGTTCACACCAGAGCCAGACATGTACTGTATCGGACGTTCAGTGATCGGAAATCATGTCCGCCGTCGAAAAGGACTTTTCGTTTATAACAAAAAACAACTACAATACAACAACAAAATTATGTCAATTTAATGATTTAAGTGATTATGGTGGTGTCCTCGTTACTGATGCAACCATAAGAATATTCTATCATATTCTCTTCTTTTTCAGGAAAAATATATCTTAAAATAATATACCAGTTTTTACTATTTTTCGATATCCTAAAGGTAAAGTTTTAATCATAGTAAAATAGTAGATTCTTGCAGTATGAGAAAACCAAAAGTTTAATATTAATCACATTTTAGAAATGTTTTTTTTTTAATATCGGCATTTAAAATCATTCAAGCCTGATATCGTTTGTCTTGACGATACCGATTTCCCAAATAATCTAAACATTAAATGGCAACCCTGCTGTTGATACAGTTAAAATAACATTCATTCATAACTGCAACAAAAACTCAAAATCTAATTCAAAAAAAATAGAAAAATGTTTCTATCTTTTTAACCCAATGGGAAAAATCAAAATAGAATGGTATAGAAAAAGATATAGGCAATGATGTGTATTATGTTTGTATTGGTGTGAGGAAACTTTTCAGAGAAATATCATACACACACAAACAGATTTTTGAAAGGGGTGGTTATCATAATTTGGTTGTGTGTATGTGGTGAGATTTGGTGAAAGTACATTTTAGTATTTGTAACCTCTATACGACACACCCCTCTTTTCGCCCCCTTTCCCACATCGAACCCACAACACAACTGTATTAAATTCCCACGGCAATTTTTGTGAATTTCTAAATCGTTTTTCCAATGATTCTGTTCTCATTTTTAATACCGAATTGGTTTGAAATGTTCAAACGTTTTAGAAATATACAAAAAAACTCTTTACATTTGTAAAACCAAAAAAAATGTTTTGTTTTTTTTCATTTTTGCTTTGACCCAAAAATTTTTTGCGTTGACCCCAAAAATCAACATTCAATGCGTTCGTATTCGTATTTGTTTTTTGTGCTTCCTTCAAATCGTATCTGCCAAAAAGGACTCATAAACGACTAATCTGTTTTGAATTTATTTGATGTTGTTGCTGTTATTGTTTTGCAATTATTTTTTGCTTGTTTGTATTCAATGTACAAAATTGTGCTCATTAGTGATAATTTTCTGAATGCGGGTGTAGACATAATTTGTCAAGAAGAAGAGAAAAGAAATGAAAGAATTCTAATTTAATATTATTGAAAATGTAGAGTTTTTAAATATATTCAATATCGCAAGTTGAAAGGACATATATTATAGGGGTTTAGGCAGTTTTTGTATAATTTAAGAATATCCTTTTATAAAGGATTTAAATATGAAATTAAACAAAATTAAGATTTTCTTAAAGTATTTTTCAAAAATATTTTTATACCGCAACTTAATATGATTTCGATGCACAATGAACTTTCATTGAAGATTTTAGAAAACTATAATTTTTCAAAGCTAATTGTAAGGATGTGTTAGACTATAAAGCCAAATTGTGCCAAGAATTGTTAAAAGGAAAGGATGGTAACCACAGATTTTGAATGTACATACGTTTTTAAAAGACCACAACTATTATCATGGATTTTTTTGACGAATATTATAAGCGGTCACCAGGAGAAAACCCCTTATTTAATAACATTCAAAAATTAAATAAAACATAAGTAAAAACCTTGTAACATACATTCAAAATTTCATAAATTAGTATAGACCTGTGTATGGGAACTTCAACATACCGAAAATTAAACGGAGTCTATAAACACAATCTATATATCTATATTTTTCCGGAATAGGCTTTTTATTAACCAGGAATCCCAAAAGACAAATAACTTTCTCTTCGGTGAGGAAATGTCCACGGCCCTATGACCAATTACACATAATTTGGAGAAACTTTCTGGTATAGCTCTCAAATAACGAAAATGCTGCGGGCGTTGCTAAGACAAAGCCCTATAATGAAATTCGTACTCAAATGTGTTTCTCATCTCCAAAGCCAGGAATCCCAAATTATTGCCACTTCGGTGAACAAAAACACAACTAAACCCTTCAAAATACCAAAAATGTGGAGGCCCTTTTTTATATGAGCTCTATCACAATATGGTCCTATATTGAACAATTTCTGCAAAATTGTTTTCAATCTCCAAGTATTCGGAATGTCAAATCCCTTCAAATTACCGAAAATAATGCGAGACGTTTATATAAGTGATATGTCAAAATATAAACCCATATCAAAAATGTCCTGCAAGGAGATTTCTCACTGTCTAAGAAACTGTAATAATCAGATACAACCACTTTATTATACTTCATACTTCCAAATCCATAAAAACCCGAATGTATGTAGTTTATGGGGTTACAGACAAATATTTCGAGACTTTGATTCTGTTTTTGAACATAATTCTGAACATTGTGTGTTTAAACCCGATATCAGGAAATGGTGAAAATAACTTCAATAAATTGTTTAATCTTGATGTTTAAAACAGTTAAAGTGAGAGTGAAAATCTCAACTTGAACGAATCACTATTTTGTGCGATCTTTTTTCTGAAGATGTTACTTTTCTTAACCGGATTTCCCATATTCATTATCAGAAACCACACAAAAAACGTTTTTACATATAAAGTAATTTTTTAAGCACGTAGCCTTGAGGTACAAATGTATGTCTGACAGACAAACTGTAATTTATTTCTCAAACTTTCTTTGAATTCGCAAATGGTATTTATAGACCTACTCATTGTAGTACCTCTTCCAATAATGATCAACATTTGTGAAAAAGTGTAAATCTAATACGAAGCTTTTACACTATCCGATTTGGCCCCAACTTCGCACAAAGTAATATTTTTACCAAATTTATATCATATCCGAGATTGCAGCCTATCGGTCTACTATATCTGTTAACTCCCCAAAGTGTTTAAAACTTTGAAAGGGGTAAATCGATATCCATTCCGAAAATTGGTCATTTGGAGCCACTTCCATAAATTGCCAATAACATAAATTTTTCTCAATTTTTACTTTTTAGTTTCATACCCCATGTGTCACTTGAATATTCACCTAGAATATAGCCGGACGGGGCCGCCTATATGATACCCTTCACCACTTTGGGTATATTCAACAGATGAATCCTAACAGACGTCGCATTTTTGAAAGACCAGTAAAATTAAATTGGATCCCTAAACATGTCATTCTGCAACCTATACTAAATTTTTAATTTGGTCTCAATTGATAAGTTGTGCAAAATTTCGTGTCAATCGTACAAACATTAGGAGTTTGGTGCACCATTTACATAAATAACTGGGAGCAATATCTAAATCTGAATCGATTTTCTCGAAATTTAGCACATATCATTTTTTTCAGACATAATTCAGTACGCTAGGCCAAATTTCGTGCAAATCGAGAGATATATAGGGACTTTGGTGCACCATTTACCTTAAATCGGACGAAAATATATATGGGTGCTATATCCAAAGCTGAACCAATTGCTACGAAACCTATCACACATCGTTCTAGACTTAATTCAGTACGCAATGCCAAATTTCGTGCAAATCGAGAGATATATAGAGGTTTTGGTACACTATTTACATTAAATCGAACGAAAATATATATGGGAGCTATATCTAAATCTGTATCGATATTCACAAAACTTGGCACACATCGATCTAAACTCAATTCAGTACACTATGCCAAATTTCGTGCAAATCGAAATATATGTAGGGACTTTGGTGTACCATTTGCCTTAAATCGGACGAAAAATATATGGAGGCTATATCTAAATCTGAATCGATTTTAACGAAACTTAGCACACATCGTTCTAGACCTAATTCAGTACGTTATGCCAAATTTCGTGCAAATCGAGAGATATATAGGGACATTGGTGCACCATTTACATAAAATCAGACGGAAGTATATATGGGAGCTATATCTAAACGTGAATCGTTTTTAAGAATCTTAGCTCACATCGTTCTGGACTCAATTCAGCACGCTTTACCAAATTTCGTGCAAATCGAAAGATATATAGAGGTTTAGTATACTTTTTACATTAAATCGGCCGAATGGGAAAAATAGACTATTAGCATGAAATGAAATGAAATAAAATATGTGATATTTTTCTAAATGTGAATCTACCTAGATCTATCCATAAACATGTCATTCGTTTGTTACAATGGGACAAAAGTATGTAAATCGACATCAAACAAATATAAATAGGTCATCCCTGGGCTATGTCTGTACTTCTAGAAAACGCAACTACGTTATTCTATGCTCAATTTTGTACGTTGTGCAAAATGTGATGTCATTCTGACTAACATGAGGAGTTTGATGCCCAATTTACTTGAAATCGTTCAAAAATATATATGGAAGCTCTATCCAAATATTAAGCGATTTCAAACAAACTTGTCACAGCTCAGGTTATACTAATTTCAGAACGTTCTTGGTTCCCTAGTGCGTCAATTATTTAAAATCAATCTATAATAAAAGGGAGCTATATCTAAATTTGGACCGATTTTCTCGAAACTTGGCAGACACCACTGTAGGCTTAATTCAGTATGTTATGCCAAATTTCGTGCAAATCGAAGGATACATAGGGACTTTGGTGCACCTCTTACATAGAATCGGACGAAACTATATGTGGGAGCTATATCTAAATCAGGACCGATTTTCTCGAAAATTGGCTGACATCACTCTAGGCTCAATTCAGTACGTTATGCCAAATTTCGTGCAAATCGAAGGATATATAAGGACTTTGGTGCACCATTTACATGAAATCGGACGAAACTATATATGAGAGCTATATCTAAATCTGGACCGATTTTCACGAAACTTGGCAGACATCATTCTAGGCTTAATTCAGTACGTTATGCCAAATTTCGTGCAAATCGAAGGATATATAAGGACTTTGGTGCACCATTTACATGAAATCGGACGAAACTATATATGGGAGCTATATCTAAATCTGGACCGATTTTCTCGAAACTTGGCAGACATCACTCTAGGCTTAATTCAATACGTTGTGCCAAATTTCGTGCTAATCGAAAGATATATAGGGTCTTTGGGGCATCATTCACATGAAATCGGACGAAACTATATATGGGAGCTATATCTAAATCTGGACCGATTTTCACGAAACTTGGCAGGCATTATTCTAGATCTAAATGATTAGGCTTTACCAAATTTCGTGCAAATCGAAAGATATATAGGGACCGTTTACATTAAATCGGTTAAATACATATATATGGGAGCTATATCTAAATCTGAACCGATTTTTTCCAATTTCAATAGGGCTCGTCCTTGGGCCAAATTTCATCCAATTCGTATCATAAATGCGACCTGTACTTTGTTTACAATTTAACATGCACAGACACACAGACGGACGGACATGCATAAATCGACTTAAAAAGTGATTCTATGCATATTCTCAAAAGGAACCATGTGTCTATCTCGTTTACTTTTGCCTGTTACAAACATATGCACAAAGACATAATACCCTGTACCACAGTGTGGTGAAGGGTATAAAAATTAGGTTTTCGGTCCACTTTATCCCAAAATTATTATCTGATCACCACCGATAGAATACAAATGTTGTCATTTTTCATACGAAAGTCAGGGTCCATTTGACCCGCTAAATATTGGCCGATCTTTATCAAAACGGGCATGCTTATTCTTTGGCACGAACTCCTTCTTCATTTCTTCATTTCGCGATGTTCGGGTTATAATTGCCGTCTCTGGAGAGACCAGAAAAATCGACAAAAATTAAGTATTTGACCCATTTCATCCCCTAAATATTAACCGATCTTTACCAAAAACAATAGGAACCTTCATTGGCCAGAACCCATTCTACATGCAAAATTTCGTGAAGATTTTTCCATAACTGTGGCCTGTATCGTGTTTAGAAATTATAATGGACAGACGGACGGATGGATGGATGGGGCAACTTCAAATTTAAAATATATGTTTGACCCCAATGTCGTACACATTCTGGTATTACTAATACGCATGGGGGGTACTTTTATCTATATACGAGCTTTCTAAACAACTAAAACACGTGGCTTCATATTTACTTACAAATATTATTAAATCTGTTATCTATTTTAATTTCTATCGCAAATCGCTTCACATTTATAAATAGTTCGATAACAAGTTTCATCCGATGTCATGTGAATGGTGCGCAAAGTGCACTACTGCCTTCCCCTACTGTTCGGTAGTTGATGTTCGTAGACCAACCCCCACTTTAAGGTCTGCAATTTTGCAATTAATAATCTCAGAGACAAATTCATAATCCGCCTGAAGGGAACGCAGATATTGAACATTTTGAAGTCATATAAACTAAGTTAGCGCCATTGTAAGCGCATGTAAAACAAATAAAAAATAAAGTATAGCCACGGGAACTGTTTATAACCCACTTGACGTTTTTCTACAAAACGGATTTTCATTCATTAATAAAAAGAAAAGTTGATTCAAAACGATTATTATTATTTTAAGGAATGCTTGAAATCCACCATTATATACAAAATTGAATGAAGGTTGAAAACTGTAAATCATACCTTTTAATTGATATTAACAACAATTGCCAATTTGAAATTATATAGACATTTGGTACTAGTGGCGTATACAAATATACAGTGGTGGCCACAGAATTAAAACATTTACTGTGGTAAACATTTTTTGGTCAGCCCTCGATTCGTTTGAAGTATTTTTGAAATTTTTTTAATTCAGAACACTTCGATATACTGCACTCAAGAGATTTAGTGTGAAAATGGAAAATTATTTCATGCAATTTTTCCATAAATAACGGTTTTTATGAAAATACATCGACTTTGAAGTGGCCATATAATTAAAACATTGTGTGATTTTTTACTTGACTGCATTTTTTGAAAATATTTTTTTAAAAAAGCTCTATAATTTAGTTAAATTATGTAAACTAAGCACCGTTAAAATCATTTACTGATAAAATTTTTCGAAAAAATCTGTAAAATCTATCAAAAATGCCAAAAATGTGTTCAGTACACCTTACATTCAGAAAATAACCCTTATTATAGAAAATAAAGGTCCGAATGCACCAGAAATTGCTAGAATTAGTAGAAAACAATAAATAATTCTCAAAATAAATAAATATTTGAAATAATAACTCAAAAAAATGGGAATTAACTTAAAGGAACGATTCAACTTCGATAGCCTTTATTGAAGAAGGCCGGAATATTTTTGCAGTATGTGAGGAAATATCGATTGATATTGGCATTTATTATATCAAATCGGTTGTTCGAGTAGTACAGAATATATTTCATCAAAAAAATTATCAGTCACAACAGAACGAACAGAGATCAACACCTATGTTGACGAGAAAACGTTTCTGGTACACAGCATCATGTTTGATGGTTAACTCTTGACCCTTAAAATCTATTGAACATGACAATATTTTTCCAAAATAATATTTTTTGAATAGAATAATGCCCATTTAATCTATTTTAGCCTAAATGAAAGACAAATTTTACAATTTGACAAATATTTAAAGTCTTGAGTTGAGCATCAAAAATGCTGCTGTGTGGCAGAAACTTTTACTCGTCAACCTAGGTGTTGATCTCTGTTCTTTCTGTTGTGACTGGTATATTTTTTGATCAAATATATTGTGTACTACTCGAACAATCGATTTCATATAATAAATGCCAATATCAATCGATATTTCCTCACATACTGCAAAAATATTCCGGCCTTCTTCAATAAAGGCTATCGAAATTTAATCGTTCTTTTAGGTTAATTCCAATTTTTTGAGTTTTTATTTCAAATATTTATTTATTTTGAGAATTATTTATTGTTTTCTACTAATTCTATAAATTTCTGGTGCATTCGGACCTTTATTTTCTATAATAAGGGTTATTTTCTGAATGTAAGGTGTACTGAACACATTTTTGGCATTTTTGATAGATTTTACAGATTTTTTCAAAAATTTTTATCAGTAAATGATTTTATCGGTGCTTAGTTTACATAATTTAACTAAATTAAAGAGCTTTTTTAAAAAATATTTTCAAAAAATGCAGTCTAGTAAAAAATCACACAATGTTTTAATTATATGGCCACTTCAAAGTCGATGTATTTTCATAAAAACCGTTATTTATGGAAAAATTGCATGAAATAATTTTCCATTTTCACACTAAATCTCTTGAGTGCAGTATATCGAAGTGTTCTGAATTAAAAAAATTTCAAAAATACTTCAAACGAATCGAGGGCTGACCAAAAAATGTTTACCACAGTAAATGTTTTAATTCTGTGGCCACCACTGTATATATTCACTTATATTCGTTAATATTCTTGATTATTATCAAGCACTTCCTCTCTTCACTTCTCTCCTCACAAAAAAATTTTTTATGGAAATATTTCAGTCATTTTTAATGACATGTAATTGCATATCATCATCATTCTCATCGACATACAAAGAATATCCCCCGCTCCACCCCACATATCTAAATGTGATGATACACGTTCCCATTATTTATGAGCAATTTTCCTATCCGGCTTGTGTGTGCTTTTTTTCTATTTCGTTACAAACAAAGTAAACAAAAGGAAGGCATTAACATAAATTTTGTTTTCTATACACATACACATACAGTGGTCGGCATAGATGTTTATATATAGACCAACATAAGGTAGAAGTGGAGGTTTGTTGGAGGCCACACAAGGAATAAGTTTTCTTAATCAGAATCTAAAGTTCTGCGAAAATTTAGCCAAGTCCACTCGACGCTCAGTTAAAATCGCGATAGAGATCGAAATATTTCAGATAGAATCTTCAACTATTGTCCATACGCTACTACTAAAATAGGTGTGGAATATTTTTCGATATACGGTGTGATATTCACTAATAATGTTTCTCATATATTTTTAATTTTTTAACTTCCTACGAACGAAAAAAACAGGCATATATTTTTATGGGAAATTTTTTAAAATGACCGGTTCCCATTAATTTATCTATTAAATAATTGGGCGCCATATATTGTTCCTTAATTAAAAAAAATCAATTGACCTCTCATTGGATTTTCTAAATTCTCCGAGAACTTCAGGCAAACAAAATTTCTATTACAAATTACTAGTTTTGTAATAGAAATTGGGGTCAATTGACATCGAAGGGCTTCTTCCACTAATAACTTCGAAGATCCCTTGCAAAGACCCATGATCCGTAACCTGTTATCATATTTTTATACCCTACACAACTATGTTGTCAGGGTATTATAGCTTTGTGCAGCCCCAAGAGTTTGTAACGCCGCGAAATATTGGTCCTACACCCACCTTTAAGTATACCGATCGTGATATATATTCGCTAATAATGTTTCTCATATATTTTTAAACTTTTAACTTCCTACGAACGGAAAAAACAGGCACATATTTTTATGGGAAACTTTTTAAAATGACCGGTTCCCATTAATTTATCTATTAAATAATTGGGCGCCATATATTGTTCCTTAATTAAAAAAAAATCAATTGACCTCTCATTGAATTTTCTAAGTTCTCCGAGAACTTCAGGCAAACAAATTGTGGTGTACCACACAAAATTGAAAGACCTACTGTGCTTAAGCGAAATATTCGCCAAATTACTAGTTTTGTAATAGAAATCGGGGTCAATTGACATCGAAGAGTTTCTTCCACTAATAACTTTTATGGTATTTGGCCAGTCTTCGAAGATCCCTTGCAAAGACCGATGATGCGTAAGCTGTTATCATATTTTTCCAAATATCTTTGCAATAATCGACAAGAACTTGTTGTTGAGCGCCGGTCAAATTGTGCACAATCCAAAGTGAGCAAAGCTCCTTTTTATGGTCATGCGTTCTATCGATATCGAATTTATGCTGTTGGAAGGTGTGCCCAAGGATGTTTCTATAATATTTCAAGGTATGCCACATGGTGATACTGCTTTAGCAGTTAACAAAGATTTATGTTCACCGATACACTCTTGTCATGAGTGACCACGTTGGGCGCCATATACAATTCTTGGCTTTTTTTTCAAATCATAGGATGGCTCGTTTGTAAAAACAGGCATTTATTTTTAAGGAAGATATTTTTCATAAAAATAGGCTCACGTTGGGCGCCATAAATAGTTTTTGGTTTTTTTTTTTTAATATAATTTCACGTTGGGCGCCATACACAATTCCTGGTTTTTTTTCAAATCATAGGATGGCTCGTTTGTAAAAGCAGGCATTTATTTTTAAGGAAAATATTTTTCATAAAAATAGGCTCACGTTGGGCGCCATAAATAGTTTTTGGTTTTTTTTTTAAATATAATTTCACGTTGGGCGCCATATACAATTCCTGGCTTTTTTTCAAATCATAGGATGGCTCGTTTGTAAAAACAGGTATTTATTTTTAAGGAAAATATTTTTCATAAAAATAGGCTCACGTTGGGCGCCACAAATAGTTTTTGGTTTTTTTTTAATATAATTTCACGTTGGGCGCCATACACAATTCCTGGCTTTTTTTCAAATCATAGGATGGCTCGTTTGTAAAAGCAGGCATTTATTTTTAAGGAAAATATTTTTCATAAAAATAGGCTCACGTTGGGCGCCATAAATAGTTTTTGGTTTTTTTTTAATATAATTTCACGTTGGGCGCCATATACAATTCCTGGCTTTTTTTCAAATCATAGGATGGCTCGTTTGTAAAAACAGACATTTATTTTTAAGGAAAATATTTTTCATAAAAATAGGCTGACGTTGGGCGCCATAAATAGTTTTTGGGTTTTTTAAATATTATTTCACGTTGGGCGCCATATACAATTCCTGGCTTTTTTTTAAATCATAGGATGGCTCGTTTGTAAAAACAGGTATTTATTTTTAAGGAAAATATTTTTCATAAAAATAGGCTCACGTTGGGCGCCATACATAATTTTTAGTTTTTATTTTTTACAATATTAAACCCATATATTTGTGATTATACATTTCGCAACTACCGCATATAAAATTGAAAACTATATTGGCTGTTACACATTTAATTACATGTTTACTACATTTTCCGATGCCATTGTCTGTTCCACTGCATTGAAATAAATTAATTTATGACTTTGCTTGTTTCGAAATTGAAAATAATGTTTTGTTTGTATTGTTTAGATGCATAGGAACAGACTGTTGGTCATTGTATTTGGTGTGGCTTCGTATTACATTGGAAAACACATCGAAACGTGTTGGACACATGTTGATATACGACGAACTAAATAAGTTTAGAGCATAAATATAAATTTTTCCAATTTCTCCAAGGACTATTGCGTGCATTTTTCTAGTATTTGAACAAAAATTTAATATTAGGTTGGGGAAAAAGAAATCCACAATTTTTTAGGCAGATGACAGTACTGATAGATAGCAATACGATGAATAAACTGGCTCAGTGACTACATAACAACATA
>NW_026879783.1:0-28593 GCF_032173495.1 Musca vetustissima | reverse complement strand
AGGTGTCTAAATTTTTATTTTATGGCGTAAATATTCACCTCGGGAAAACAAGATTTAACCAGTAAGGAAAGTAGTAAAGTCGGACGGGCCGACTATATGATAC
Source organism: Musca vetustissima (assembly GCF_032173495.1). Lineage (NCBI taxonomy): Eukaryota > Metazoa > Arthropoda > Insecta > Diptera > Muscidae > Musca > Musca vetustissima. The sequence goes on along the minus strand of NW_026879783.1, from coordinate 28,490 downwards.
CCTTCACCACTGTGAATATATTCAACAGATGAATCCTAACAGACTTCGAATTTTTGAAGGACCATTGACATGAAAATGGGTCCATAAACATGTTATTCTGCAACCTATACTATATTTTTCATTTGGTCAGATACAGGGTTGCTTCAAGTTAGGCTATATCTACTTCAGTACGTTGTGCCAAATTTTTTGTCAATCGGCCTACCTTGGGGTCTTTGGTGAACCATTTATATATCGGACGAAAATATATATGGGAGCTATATCTAAATCTAGACCGATTTTCAGGAAACTTACCCCACATCATTCTAAACCTAATTCAGTACGCTGTGCCAAATTTCGTGCACATCGAAAGATATGTAGGGACTTTGGTACACCATTTACATAAAATCGGACAAAAATATATATGGGAGCTATATCTAAATCTGAACCAATTTCAATAGGGTTCGTCCTTGGGCCAAATAAGTGACGTATGCCAAATTTCATCCAATTCGGATAATAAATGCGACCTGTACTTTGTTTACAATTTAACATGGACAGACAGACGGACAGACGGACGGACATGCATAAATCGACTTAAAATGTGATTATATGCATATTCTCAAAAGGAACCATGGGTCTATCTTGATTCCTTTTGCCTGTTACAAACATATGCACAAAAACATAATACCCTGTACCACAGTGGGTACCCTTATGTGGGGACTATCCGAAAAAATTGACCTATATTTATAATTTTTAGTAGGGAAATTTGCTACCCAATAAGAACTCAAAGTGCCAAATTTCAGCGAATTCGGTCCAAAAATGCGATCAAAACCCCCGAAAATACCGAAAATTGGGGCTACCCTTATATGGGGACTGTCCGAAAAAATCAACCTATATTAATAATTTTTAGTAGGGAGATTTGCTACCCAATAAGAACTTAAAGTACCAAATTTCAGCGAATTCAGTTAAAAAACGTGCTAAATAACCTCAAAATACCGAAAATTGGGGGGTACCCTTATATGGGAGCTATGCCTGAACGTGGACCGATTTTCTCCAATTTCAATAGGGTTCGTCCTTGGGCGAATTAAGTGACCTATGCCAAATTTCATCTAAATCGGATCATAAATGCGACCTGTACTTTGTTAACAAAAATACATGGACGGACGGACGGACAGACAGACGGATAAATCGACTCAGAAAGTGATTCTATGCATATTCTCAAAAGCAACCATGGGTCTATCTCGATTATTTTTGCCTGTTACAAACATATGCACAAAGACATAATACCCTGTACCACAGTGTGGTGAAGGGTATAAAAATATGTCAGGCTTAGAAAGAGGAGCTGTCGGTGGTGCAAATAACGAAATATTGTCCATGCTCAGAATATAGAACCACAGAAAGTTAGTTTTTTGTATAATCTATCATATGGTCGGCCGCGTCAGTATAGGCCAGTGTTTTGACATAGTCCACAAATAAAGGCAAATTACGTTTTTTGGTAAGTTGAAGGTTATAGCGGAAATGTGTTTGTTTCTTTTAAGAATATGCACAGAATCACTTTCTGAGTCGATTAATGCATGTCCGTCCATCCATATATAGTCCATATGTAGTTCCCATACTAAGTCCGATTGAGACAAAATTTTGCAGAGAATTCTAAATTAAGTACCGGAGCACCACACATCCAAAGTTTGTCCAATTGAGACCAAATTTTGCAGAGCTTCCTAAGTTAGGTACATATATACGTACGTGAAATGTTTATGACATCGGTTCAGATTTTGGACAAAGTACTGAATTAAGTACATATTGTCGCACATAAGGTTTGTGGAAATCTGTCCAGAAAATATCGAAGGAGAAATTATGTTATCAGTCGTAACATCGCCCGGAAGCTAAAAATCTACCTTAACTGTTTTAAACCACTTATTTCGGGAGCTTGGTTGGGAAGTTTTAATGCATCCGTGCGGACGTGACAGCAAGCGATTATCGTTTTTTTCCTTGCATTGCAAAATTTCTTTAATGATAATTTTGTGGATTGTGAAAATCGACTACTAGAGATTTTTGTAAATAGAGAGCTGGACTTCTATAGGAGAGTCATTATGAAGTTACCTTTAAAATGGCAACAAATCACACAACAAAACGGTGCATATTTAGCCCAAATCGGACATTCCGAAGCATGTTAAATAAAGTCCTATAGTTTATATAAAAATAAAGGATTTTTTCCCAACCTGATATTTATTGGAAATATTCCCATTTTTTGATATAAACATAACATTGAGTTCCGATATATTCCATTATCGGGAATTATTTCCCTATTTGAATTTGATTTCTAAATAGAACAATTTAAATCAAATATTGATACATTCAATATTCAACCCTCCCACAAATGAGCCGCCAAATATTCCTCTGGCAATAATTTATCCTAGAAAAACATAAATTTGTCTATGATGTCAATATATTTTCATTACGACAACCCAAAAAATTCATTACATTCAAAGCATTCATTCAAAAATACGAACGAACAACAACCGAACACACAATTCGACAAAAACAACAACAACGACGACAACATCCAGTTAATAAATGGTCACTCAACAACGATATAAACACTGTCATTACGTGTAAATAATCGTTTTTTTCTGCCGAAAGACAGCAATCGTTTATTTCACAAAACCCCTACGCATAAAGCAGCTGCAAAAGGCAGCAACACTTCAGTGCCAGCGTTTTTATATTTCCTGCAAATGTGCATTTGCAGTGCAACAACTACCCATACGAGACGGAGGCACATGCCGAGTCAGCTTGCATAGCCGAGATGCACACACACGCATACACACATAACATATTTTGTTTTTGGAAACGGAAATAGATACTCAATAATAGCACGAGCTGGTGGTTGCCGAGTTGGGTGTGTGTGTCTGGTTGTCTCATCATCACCGACATCATATCATTCACAGGCGACACACAGCCAACCAGCATCAACATCCTATTTACCATTGTCACTGGCAACGCTGGAGTCTTCCGGACACATTTGCCTTCCAAAGTACCAAATTATGTGCAATGTGCAACAAGAACAACCACCCTTTTTTCCATCCTTCTGTCATTCTATTGCATTTATTTATTGGCCATTGATCTGCAGTCGTTTTCGGTGTTGCTCTTGTTGTTGTTGTTGGTTTCTTCCAAAACCCATTGATCTTTTCATGTGTGATAAGCTGATAAAACGATTCCCCAATCATGTTCTTCTCCCTCCAACCCTCTGTTTTGTACGACAGAGAGTGTGAATCTCTAGTGTATTACAATATTGCGGAAGTCGAGTGCCTTAAAAGATGATCAACACATGTTCGCCTCTCCTTCATTTCAATATTCAGCTGGTATTTTAATTTGAAATACAATTTTTCGAATATTTGTGAAAGTAATTAAAATTTTAAATAAACACTTGAAAATTTCAATATTTAACAGAAAATTTGAAGGAACAACATATCGGAATAACAGACGACAGTCTTTCCTTTGTTATCGCAAGAAATCTCTGAGGATTCGGTAGTGAGAATGATGTGTTGAAATAGACGGGTTTTTCAGAATATTCTCTCCCAAGTGTATTAAATGTGTGATTAGAATGGAGTGTCAAGCGTTAATATGGTCACAGTTTCCATATAAGCGCTTCTGATAGAATTCCATATGAATCATGGGAGATTTGTCGAAATATGGATATTGTTTATAATAATTTTTAGAAATTTTTCTTTTGTTTGGAATTCTAATTCTAATTACGAATAATCGGAAATTATAGATAAAATTAGTTTTAGATAATATAAAATGCCTTTGAAATTTAGAAATTTGTTCAGAGAAAACAATGTTGATGGGGCCGACTATGTGATACCCATTATATGCTTAATACAAAACGTTGTCAAAATGTTATCGCAATCCGACAAACTTTGGGTATTTGGTGAATGGAACCCGCCATTCACGATTTCCCGGGTCGATCATATGATATCCTACACAACAACCACAGAGTTCTAGGTTTTTGCGAATCTATTTTCCGCAATATTTGCACTCTCTTTTCCGATTAGAGGCCAACAACTCCTCCCTGAGTAAAAACTTACTCTACAAGATTCAAATTTAGTTAGTTTACACAAAAAAGGTTTGATGCATCTGACCCGCTAAATTTTGAGTTTCATTTAGAAGACAGCCATCCGAATTAGTTGATTGGGTGTCCTTCTGATGTTCGGCCGATAAATGTGACATCTAGAGCGACTAGAAAACGGGAAAAATGAAGTTTTCGATCTGAAATATCATCTGATCATCATCGAAATTAAAGACGTCGTTCTTGACCATAACCGGAACCTCAAGCAAAGTTTGCTAGCCATTAGCGCCACATTCCGCCCTCTAGTGTGGTATAATTAAATTTTTTTATGCTCAAAAACTCCTCTTGGATATACAGTCATCTTCTCCTTTTTATTTCCTTCAGGAATAAATATATTAGGTTGTGGAAAAAGAAATCCATTTTTATATGAATTATAGGAATCTATTTTACATACTTCGAAACATTCGATTTGGGTCAAATATGCACCATTTTGTTGTATGATTTGTTGCCATTTTAAAGGTAACATCATAATGCCTCTCTCATAGAAGTTATGCTCTCTATTTGCAAAAAACTCTAGTAGTCGATTTTCACAATCCTCCCTAGATACCAATTTTTATCATTAAAGAAATTTTGCAATGCAAGAAAAATATGATAATCGCTTGGTGCCAAGTCCGGACTGTATGGCGGATGCATTAAAACTTCCCAACCAAGCTCCCAAAGTTTCTGGCGAGTCACTGCAGATGTGTGGCCTAGCTTTGTCCTGGTGGAACACGACACCTCTCCTGTTGGCCAATTCTGGCCGTTTCTGGTCAATTGCTATCTTCAAACGGTCCAGTTGTTGACAGTAGAGATCAGAATTTAGCGTTTGGTCATATGGAAGCAACTCATAATAAATAATCCCTTCCAGTCCCACCAAATACATAGCAGAACCTTCCTGGCCGTTAGTCCTGATTTGGCCACAGTTTGAGTGCTTCACCGCTCTTTGACCACGATCGTTTTCGCACAGGATTATCGTATGTGATCCATGTCTCATCTCCAGTCACCATACGTTTACGAAATAGGTCTATCTCATTCTGTTTGGCCAAGGCTTCACAGATGGAAATTCGATTCGTGTTTTTTTCTGTTAATTGGTGTGGCACCCAAATATCGAGTTTCTTTTTGAATCCAGCTTTTTGTAAATGCTTTAAAACTGTTTTATGGTAGATTTTTAGCTCCTGGGCGATGTTACGACTGCCGGTCAACTTCGATAATTTCTCCGATTTTACCGACATTTCCATAATGGATTTCTTATTCCCCCACCTAATATATTTTCATCCTATTTCATATTAATGGAGCCCCGAAGCCCATATATTTCTTTCGATTTGCACGAAATTTAGCATAGCGTACTGAATTAGGTCTAGAATGATGGGTGTTAAATTTCATGTAAATCGGTTTAGATTTAGATATAGCTCCCATATATATTTCCATCCGATCTAGAATGATGTGTGCACGAAGATTTTTCATAAAAATCGGTTCAGATTTAAATATAGCTCCCATATATATTTTCGTCCGATTTGATATTAATGGAGCACCAAAATCCCTATATTTCTTTCGATTTGCACGAAATTTGGTATAGCGTACTGAATTGAGTCTAGAGTAATGTGTGTAAAATTTCTTGAAAATCGGTTTAGATTTAGATATAGCTCTCATATATATTCGTCCGATTTTATGTAAATAGTGTACCAAAGCCCCTATGTCTATCACATATTTAATTGAGCCCAATTACATGTCGATGATCCTCTAAAGATAGTACGTCTGTTCTATAGACAATACATTGTACGTATGAACATCTCTTGTATGTACACCAAGTGGTGAAGGGTATCATATAGTCAGCCCTTACTGGTTTTTATTTTAATTTTAATATTTAGTCTTAAAAGTTTAGTTTTTTATTGTTAAAACTTCAGCCATAGGGTTAACTTTTGACATTAGTACATCATATACAACAACACTACTCATTGCATCATTAATCCTTATATAAACACCGACTCCCTTGATATAGTACCACCAACATATTACAAAAAAAAATCCTCTCTAATCAACCAAGGGCACATCTCAACAACCCAATTAATTCGCTAAGCCCTCTCCTTTCCAAAAATAAATATTACATCTTCAATGTCATCGTAACATGTACCGTATAAAATGACTTAATCATCATAATTGTTGTATTAAAACGAACGAAAAATAAAACCCGCCGAATCATTTCAAGCCTATGTTTTTTATATTAACTTTTTGACTTTCGACAAAACTCTCATAAAGCAACTGTTAATGACCCGAGAACATTAAACACAAAAAGGCTCTCCATCTGCAAAAAATGACAAATTGCAGAAAAACATATATAGTCGTATGTCTTTGGAAAAAAGGGGGCAACAAAATTATAACAACTCTGGCATCATCATCATCACCAGCCTTCTTTGCAAAAAACAATGAACTATGAACGCAAAATGACAAAGCTAATTCTGTTCCTTTTTGCTTCTCACAGGTTTTGCAATACTCATCATCATCATCGTCGACATCATCACCCTTACCACACATTTTGTAGGTCCTGTTGAATAATATTGTAGAATTATTGCTCTTTTATTTGTTGTTGTTCGTACATTGCTACAGTTGTTGTTGTTGTTAGTGTTATTATTATCCTGACTGAAAACTGAAAATGTCATTGCATTGCTGCTGATAAAATTAGTTAATAAAGATTTTTTTGCAAAGTCATCAGAAAAGTGTCAGCAAAAAACATTTCACATTACGTGTGCTTTTCTCTAAATATCTAAATCCGTATATGTGATTACCCAATGCACATTTTATATGAGTTTACAGATTGGCAGAATTTCATAATTTAATGACCTTTAGTGAGATATGGCAGTCTTTTTGAAAGACGTAATTAAATGTTATGTTGTATTATGTGAACCAAAGAATGGACTACTGTAATGAAAATAAAATACAATTCTATGACATTTTGAAGAGTGCAACTTCAGAAAGAACCATTCATCAGTATAATTATCGACACCAACAAATCCTAAATAAAACAAAACATCATGCCGTTAAAATTTGGGCCATACTAACAAAAAAGGCATGGCAGACATGGCTTAATCAGCGTAGAATAATGGTAATTTATATCACGAATATACCAAGAATTTTTTTGAACCTTGCAAAAAATCGAACTTTATAAAGAGCTCAATAAACCGATACAAAAATTTAATGAAAAGTTTTGCAGCATCTTTGATTTGTACGGGCAAGTACATGCTTGCTGAAAATTTTGAATTATATAGTGAAAATGTTCAACCATTGCTACTCCGAGCACCATTTCTACCTGTTATTCCAATGAAAAGCTTTCGAACAATTAGAAAAACAAATTACAAAACTCCCACGTTATGGTAACTTAAACGGGACCTTTTTAAAAACATTAACCTATATGCTGTATTCACAGGAAGTCCGAATGTAAAACTACATCCATTTCGGTATGAAAATGCTACTAAACATTTAAAATGTCGAAAATGGTATTGGAAACTAAACATATACTCGCATCGAACATTTTCTGTAATAATGTTTTTCGTCCTCTATGAATCTGCAGTGCCAAATCACAAGCACTTCGATGAGAAAATGAGGCCAAAATGCAGGACGCGATATTCATATGGATCGATATATCCCATTTTCAGTAACAAACATAATTTACATTACGTTGGTCCTTTAAGGGAACCCCCTCATTCTATATTTAAAATTTGTATGATTTTCAACCTACTGGCAACTGGATGTGCATTGCATTGAAGACTTGCAACTTTGTATATAAGCACTTGAAGACTTAAAGTATATGAAAAAGAATTGCCATCATTTTGTCGTTGTTATTTTTATGATAATAAGAAATCGAAATATGAAATATGATATTAAGAAATCGAGATCCCATAAAATATATATTCGTGATCAGAATAAAACTTTATGACGATTTTGCCATGTACATCTGTTAAAATCAGAATAGAGATCGCAATAGTTAACATAGAGCTCTGATATACTGAAGTAATTGAAGAGATGTCACTACATCAAGAAAAAGTAATTGTTTGGTGCTCTCTTTAGTCCGAAAGTGTGATTTGACCCTACTTCTTCGAAAACGAAGATGGCACGACTGCCACAGTCCAAGAGTTGTGGTCATATGATAACCTAATTTTTTGGCCTTCAATTGAAGAATACGAACTGGAGAATATGTGGTATCAACAAGGTGGTGTCACATGACACACAACTCAAGCGAATAAGGCTTACGGGAGACATTTCCCGGCCGCGGTAATTTCTCGTCGTGGTGTTATCAACTTATCATTAACTTGTCATGCGATTTGACTCAATTGGACTTTCTATGGGGCTATGTGAAAGTCCGTGTTTATGCAGGTAAACTTACAACTCCTAAGTCAAAAAGTGGCCGAAAATTACCTTAAAATAATCAATGCTTGCAACAATCGGCGGGGAAGTCACTTAAATGATGTTCTGTTTCACACATAATGTCAACGTTCCAACTTTGCAATAAACCAGTAACGAAAGTAGAAAAGTCGGACGGGGCCGAAATACCCTTCACCACTTTGGGTACATACAAGAGGTGCTACGAAGATTTTTATTGTAACAGACGTAGTAGTTCTGTAGGACCATGACTTCGAACGAACTAAAATATGTGATTTTTCTAAATCGGACAAACTTTGGAAGTTTATTGAGCCATTTACATAAAATTGGAGGAAAATTTATGTGGGAGCAATATCTAAATCTGAACCGATGTCAACAAAACTTCACAAACTTCGGTCAAACATGGGAGCTTTATTTAATGGGGTATGGCTTTTATATGGGTTCAAGTTCAAAACAAATGACGGCATTTTTACCCACCAGGGATCCGAAATACCAAATTACAACCCTTTCTTCGGGAAAAATACGACTAAAGCCTCCAAAAATACATCTAAAGCGTCTTGTATATATTATTTTCGGTTTTCTAGCCTTCAATTTCAAACCTCTACCCTAAATATTGCGATATCTATCGTGGTTTCAACAGATACCAATATATAAAATTTGGCACAACTGATTTATTTAGCAAAAGGACGAAACCTATTTATACCCTACACAACTATTTTGTCAGGGTATTATAGCTTTGTGAATTCCCAAAAGTTTGTAACGCCGCGAAATATTGGTCCTGAGTCGATCTAGACATGTGTGTCCGTCCGTCCGTCCGTCTGTCCATTATAATTTGTAAACACGATACAGGCCACAGTTATGGACCAATCTTCACGAAATTTTGCATGTATGATGGGTTCTGGCCAATGAAGGCCCCTATTGTTTTTGGAAAAAATCGGTTAATATTTAGGGGATGAAATGGACCAAAAACTTTATTTTTGTCGGTTTTTCTGGGCGCTCCAGAGGCCGCAATTATGGCCCAAACACTGCGAATTTTTGCATGGAGAAGGGGATCGGGCCTAAGAATAAACATGCCTGTTTTGAAAACGATCGGTCAATATTTAGCGGGTCAAATGGACCCTAACTTTTGTGTGAAAAATGACAAATTTTGTATTCTATAGCGTACATATTTACCACTGAAATACATAGACCCGAGAAGTTGATAGTATATCCAAGAGAAGTGGTTGACCTTTAAATTGATACCAATTATATTGTCGTAGGTACTCGGATGCGGGAGTTACATTTAAATATTTTCTGGTGCTTACGAATTCGTATATTATTTAGTAACGTATTACCACACTAGAGGGCGGAAATATAGCGCTGATCGCTTTGAAATGTTCCATGAGGTACCAGTTATGGTCAAGGACAACGCCTAAAATGTTAGGTGATGATCAGATAATATTTTTCGGATGAAGTGGACCAAAAATTTATTTATTTGTACTTTTTGAGTCGAAAGCCGAACATCACAACACAACCCACGGTGAAGGGAATCTGGACAAGTAATTAGAGGAGCTGTACTGATTATTAGTAATATTTGCTGACCTCTAGTCAATCAAAAGTGTGCAAATATCGCGAAAATTGCTAAATCTCAGAATATAGAACCACAGAAAGTTCGATTTTCATGGAAGTTGTGTAGGGTATCGTATGGTCGGCCCCGTCCGACTATACTGCTCCGCTCCCTGGTTTTTCAAATCGGTTTTGATTTATATATAGCTCCCATATATATTGTCGTACGATTTTACATAGTCTACCGAATTGAGATCATAGTACACTAAAGAGCTAATTGAAAGGGGATGGAGTGATTGTAGTCGTCCATATTTAGAACACATATTTTAGATATAGATAGATCACATACGTTATACAAAAGTCCCATGATAGATGCTACGCCAGAATACATAAAAGCAAAATTATTAGTGGGGAACATTTGTTATGTTTAGTTTAAAGAGACAGATCTTTTATACATAGTCGACACTATCCGGCATATGCACCTTACGGACGGATTTAGATTTATCGTCACTGATTTAGATTTATTCCGAAATCAAATATAGATGTTTATTACTAATAGACATCTTATATATTTTGCTCAATCTTCATTTTTAAATACACCTCAATAATGTTGCTGGGTTTTTGGCATTCATCGTTTGTTTTAATGAAAGGTGATTATCTGGCTAAAATGGCGGGGTATAATTTTGCAACTCTTCATCGTTAAGAATTACATGCTACTCAGACAGTTTTGTGTGATAAATGTCAACTTATCAAATTATTTGGCATTTTTTGCAAAACGGGGCACTTTTTCATTGCTTTAGTCCAAATAAAAGCTGTGACTATTTTAATTAAAATTTGTCATAGCAAAATAATTATAATTTAATGGCTTAGCATAAATGGTTGGCATAGAAGAAGGGGCATGTCATTCAACTTCATGGGTTTTCCGTTTAATTACACTTTGTTGGTGTTGTTGTTGTTTTTAAACTCCTACACATTTTCGCGTCATTGCCGCCAACCATTTGTTGCTGGTCATAAATTTCATTGACTTTCCAAGGGTTCAATTATATATTTTTTCAACTTTGTTGCAACTTTGTTTTGTACAAAGGATTTATTGCTATTTGTCTTTTTGTACAAAATAAAGGAAAAAAACACTGCTTTCAATTCAAAATTAATCCTTTTTGGTATTATACGATTTAGCTTCGGTTGGGCAGTCTTTGTCCGTCATAAGATTTATTTAGGGTTCTTTGACTCTCTTTTTTTTTGTTTGGCCGTTGTTGGTCTTAACTTTCAAGTTCAATAACCATAATTTCAAGTTTATAGATTTTGAAATTCCCAAGTTATGTTCATTAGTTGACATCTTTGGAGCTGTGTGTTTTTTTCTGCAAAGCCGAAATATTTGTTTTTTACGCCGTCCGTCGCCATAAAGTGACAAATGTTGTTGTCATTACTCTTAGGGTTAGTACCCGGCTACCCGCGGTGGCTGACGACAAACGATGATGACGTTGGTGGAGGTGGTTTTGGTTGGGCTTGGCATCAGTTGACTTATAAATCTGCGTAACAAATTTAACATAATTAAAGAAAAGAACATTTATTACGTTTTGGATATCTTCTTCTTCTCGATTTGGCCTTTTTTGGTTGCAAAAGCATAAAGTTCATGCTGAGCGAAAAGCGTTAATTAGAAAATATTTAATTTTAATTTTTTTGGGGGGACGTTCGAAAAGGATTATGTTGCAATGTACGAAGAAAACTTCTTTTGTACGAAGAAAACTTCAAGAGACATATTTGGGTCATCTCATAGAGAGAATTCGGAAATATCCTCTAAGGCAAATTTGTATCATATATACATAGTTGGAATGTGTTATTCTCTGAATATTTGAATTTTTCTACACTTTGCATCAAAGTGGATCTCATGGTCGGGGGTTAAAATTCCTTCTTGGCAAACTTTCTCGTATTCAGAGGAGAAACGTCTCATTGAACTAGGAGACAAGAGGCCTTCAGAATTATTATCCGAAATGCGGTCTTTATCTCAAGGTAATATTTCAAACTGTATTTTGAAGCAGTGGTGGATGCAACGACTTCCACCATAAATGAAGGCAATATTGTGGATTGGTGAAGACTTCTTGAAAAATTGTCAACAATGGCCGACAAGATTGCTGATAGCAGTGAATCAGATGTGTGCAGTTTTACTCTATCGAACTCTCGTCATTCAAGAAGTAATGATCATCATAATCAATGAATAGACGTCCAAATTCCGAAGGTAAACCCAAATCTTATTGCTATGATTTCAAATTTGGCGAGAAAGCCAGAAAATTATAAGTATCCCAAAAACTTAATGGTGCACACTCTTTGGACGGATGGGTGTACTCCAGAGGAAAGTCACCTTATTGTTAGATAAATTAAATCGAAAACCAGGTATTTATCTGTATATTCTGTATCAAAATCCATGCCCCATCAATCTTCCACTCAACTTGTTTTGTATGCCGCAAACGAAACTCCGATAAGGAAATATGGCGCAAAATCTCTCTGGAACTTCGATATTGCTTATGTACAAAATCCTATTATCCTACAATAATCTAACTGTATAGTTCATAAAAGTGTTCGTCCTAATACTCTTATGATGTTTGGAATTGAAAACAGTTAATATCGGAACACGGATAAAATACTTCCTTAAAGAAAATAAATAAATAATATTTTTAAGATTTCTCAGGGCTTTGCAGAAAACTTTCAATACAGATCACTGTTTCAACATAATCCCTATACAAGAACTATAATAACGTAATATAACTGTTTAAATATTTTAAACTTGATATTTTCCAATCAAATTGGTTGTAATTATACCCTTATGAGGGGTATACACCCTAATGAGAATACACACCTAAACCAGTAAGGAAAGTAGTAAAGTCGGACTGGGCCGACTATATGATACCCTTCACCACTTTGGGTATATTCAACATATGTATCAGAAAAGACGTCGCCTTTTCGAAGGAATTTTGACATGAAATTGAACGAACTTAAATATGTGATTTTTATGACTTTCTGGAACCTATGCTAAATTTCATTAATTTGGGCAAGTTTAGAGTCGTTTGCGCACAGTTGGACATATTTGTGTAAATCGATTTAAAGCAAACTTGACACACGCTATTCGGTATGCTGCACAGTTTAAAATTTAATCTCAATCATACACCTATTGATTATTTGGTGTACAATAGACATAAATAAGTCGAAATTATATATGGAAGCTACGATATATTTATATCTGAACCTATTTGAAGCACACCTTGCCCGAGATTAATTTATATTAATTTCACTACGTTGTGACAATCGGCCTAGCTGTGGACCTTTAGTGCACAATTTACTTAAAATCGGACGAAAATATATATAGAAGGTGTACACATAATTCTAGACTTAATTGAATGCGCAATGCCAAAATCCGTGCAAATCGAATGATTTTCAGAGACTTCGGTGCACCATTTACCCAAAATCGGACGAAACATTGTATGGAAACTATATCTAAATCTGAACTTAGCACACATTATTCTAGACTTAATTTAGTACGCTATACCAAAATTCATGCCAATAAAATGATTAGCAGGTACTTTGGTGCACAATTTAGCTAAAATCGGGCGAAACTATATATGGAAGCTATATCCAAATCTAAACCGATTTTCACGAAACTTAACACACATCATTCTAGACCTAATTCAATAGGCTATACCAAATTTCGTGTAAATCGAAAGAATATAGGGACTATGGTAGACCCTTTACTTCAAATTGGGCGAAACTATATATGGGAGCTCTATCTAAATCTGAACCGATTTTTACGAAACTAAGCACACGTCTTTCTAGACTTAATTCAGTACGCTATGCCAAAATTCGTGCAAATCAAAAGATATTCAGGGACTTTGGTGCATCATTTACCTAAAATCGGGCGAAACTATATATGGGAGCTATATATAAATCTGAACCGATTTTCAGGAAACTTGGCACACATCATTCTAGATCTAATTCGGTAGGCTATACCAAATTTCGTGCAAATCTAAAGATATATAGGGACTTTGGTAGGCAATTTACCTAAAATTGGGCAAAACTATATATGGAAGCTATATCTAAATCTGAACCGATTTTCACGAAACTTAGCACACGTCATTCTTGAGTTAATTCCGTACGCTATGCAAAAATTCGTGCAAATTGAAAGATTTTCTGGGACTTTGGTGCACCATTTACCAAAAATTGGGCGATACTATATTTGGGAGCTATATCTAAATCTGAACCGATTTTCACAAAACTTTGCACACCTCTTTCTAGATTTAATTCAGCACGCTATGCCAAAATTCGTGCAAATTGAAAGATTTTCTGGGACTTTGGTGCACCATTTACCAAAAATCGGGCGATACTATATTTGGGAGCTATATCTAAATCTGAACCGATTTTCACGAAACTTGGCACACATCTTTCGAGGCTGAAGTCAGGACAATACATTCAGATATTTGCACCCTCTTGACCGACTAGAGGTCAACAAATATTACTAATATTCAGTACAGCCCTTTTAATTACTTGTCCAGATTCCCTTCACCGTGGGTTGTGTTGTGATGTTCGGCTTTCAATTATGACCAATAAATCGATTCGCAAAAACAAAAAAAAAAAAAGTTTTCAATGCACCTCATCCCAATATTACTATCTGATCATCACCGAAAATTGTAGTCGTTGTCTTCGACCACTACTGGAACCTCATGGGAAATTTCAAAGCGATCAGAGCTATATTTCCGCCCTCTAGTGTGGTAATGGTTTCTTAAATATTATCTGAATACGTAAGCACCTGTAAATATTTACGTGTAACTACCACATCCGAGTACATACGACAATATATTTGTTATCAATTTAAAGGTCAACCACTAATCTTGAATATACTATCATCTTCTTGGATCTATGCCCTTCAGGGTTAAATATATCCGCTATAGAATACAAATTTTGTCAATTTTCACACAAAAGTCAGAGTCCATTTAACCCTCTAAATATTGACCGATCTTTATCAAAGCGCAGGCATGTTTATTCTTTGGCCCGATTCCTTTCTCCATGTAAAAAATCGCAATGTTTGGCCCATTATTGCGGTCCATTTCATCCCCTAAATACTAACCGATCTTTACCAAAAACAATAAGGGTCTTCATTGGCCCGAACTCATCCTATATGCAAAATTTTGTGAAGATTGGTCCAAAACTGTGGGCTTTATTGTGTTTACAAATTATAATGGACAGACGGACGGATGGACACAAATGTCTAGATCGACTCAGCTAATCGAGATATGACGATCGGTATACTTGGCGTTACAAATTCTTGGAGCTGCACAAAGCTATAATACCCTGACGACATTGTAAGGTATAAATAGTGTCAAAACGCTTCAGACAATTTTGAGTCGATTTTTAAATGCCCGTCTGTCTGGCAGGCTGGTTCGCATGATAAATTACGATTGTAATAACAGATTTATTCAGAACTTTGCAAACGCTTGTCCGTCTGTCCATCTGTCTACTGTAATCACTCTAGCCTCTAAACGAATTGAGATAGATCGCCAACATTTAGTATAGAGTTTTTTCTTTTGTCTGCAGACAGGTCAAGTTCGAAGATGGCTTATATCGGTCCACTTTTAGACATAGCCCCCATATAAGGTTGCCCCAATTTTCGAAATTTTGGGGTTTTTGAACGCGTATACCGTTCCAACTCGCTGTTATTTGGCCATATAAAGATATCACCAAAATTTTCGGTATTTTGGGGAGTTTGGGAACTTTTTTTAACCGAAATGGTTGTAATTTGGTATATATGATTCTAATTTTATACGAAAGCTCCAAAAATATGCAGATCTACAAGTATTTCGATCGAATTGGATTTAATTTGGTATGTTTGGTTCTAATTGGGTACCAAATCTACATGCCAAAATTTATCAATATAAATAGCCCCCGTATAACGGTAGCCAAATTTTCGGTATTTAGGTGTTTTTGAGTACGTTTCCAACCGAATTCACTGTAATTTGGCATTTTGAATTCGTATTTGGTAACAAATCTTCATAGTAAAAAATATATTTCGATGTCGAAATTGTCAGTTTATATCCTGGAAGTATGTAATTCTACGACAAATCTGGTCATCGGTTCGTTAGCCGAGCTAAATTCTGGAGTATGGAACTGAAGAAATATTGGGTTAAAAACTACTTGCAATTATTTAGCCAAAGTATTGGACTCATTCGCCAATTATTACCAAATTTGAAATTTTCTTTCAATTATTTTTCTGTTTTTTGATCGCAACAATTACTCATACGTTAGAAGAGATCTGTCCAGCGAGTTGGTATGTGTTAATGTTAATCGGTCAACATTTAATTGGTCAAATTACTAAAGCCTTTCGTGTAAAAATCGCACACATTTGTATTTTAATCCAGGTAGATTTAATCCAAAACTGTCGACCTTTAGGAGTTGGAGTTGGGAGTTATACAAAAGTATTTTAATTTTATATTTCTAATAATAATTATTACTTTCACTTTTACAGCAGACGAACATTTGATATTAAACTCATGTAAATTTTAAGTCCATAAGTAATTTTGTAGGGTATATATCATATGGTCGGAATCTTTAGATATTTTGTAGGATTGATCTTTCAAATATTTGTCTAAAATTTTTGGCACAAAAATTAACCGAATTAATTATCATCAATATAAATACATTGTCTATTGTAATACTGGCCGGAAAATTAGTATAAACTAATTCAAAACATCGTAGGTGGTCCAGAAATTTACAATATCATCTATAAACTATGTACCAAAAATATAATCTAAATGACAGGAACTAGATATTTTATGCGCTGGCCCTGCCTTCCGGTTTATAAATGTTGGGTTCTGGCTGAATTGAAATCTTAGTCCATCTTAAAAAACCGAATTGATTGTAGTTGTGTGTGATCCCGATCCACGGATATGTGAATTATTTCCATTTGAGCTTTTAAGTCCTCCTTTGACTGGCTATTAGTCATTAGCCATACAGATAAAATTGGTCATTGACAATTTGGTTAATTTGCTGATGTTTGATCTCTCTTTGTTAATGACATTAAAGCTTCAAAATGCGTATTTCTCTTTTCTCATCCCAAACATTTCTCACAATTACAAACACCGAAAAACATCCACATCAAAAATCTGTGGCCTTTTGTTTCCGTATCCCTTCTATTGTCATCTGGCCAACGACAATGTCATCTAAAAAGTTCCGCAACAATACAATACAAAGGACATTCTTAACATTTAACAACTTGTACTGATCTTTATCGATATCCTCGAACAACAACACCATAGAAAAATATGTATTACAAAGCACTCCAAAAATGCATTTCTAATCCGAATAGAAATTAGAAAATAAACGCCCTTTTGAGAGATGTTTCAGAGATGAAAAGTTGAAAACCTTTTAGGGCACAATACAACAATGAGCGTAATGTCGATGTTTATCGACCAAACGCACAAAACGCAAATATTTCCGTTCATTTGGTATGATTTGGTGTCTGGCTGGCTGACTGGTTGGTGGGTAGGGTGTCTGGGTGACTGGTAAGTCACCGGGCAATCTGCTGGCCATCAAAATGGGAATGTATAAACCGTATGCTGTGAGGAACTCATTTTAACAGCCCTCAAAATAATGATGAAGAGATTTCGATTTTGTGATATTGCAGTTGCTGTTGTTGTTGTTTTTTGTTTTGGTGATTGTAAAATGTTTTACAATGTCCTTATCTTAAGATCGCCCGAAAAAAACCAACACACTCTGCGCTCTTTATTTCAGGGCGTTGTGTGTAAGTGACAATTTTGTGGTGGTGTGGCTGATGCTGCTGCCGGCTTGGGAAATGTCATTGTGGCCTGAGAACTTTCTGTTTCCTTCCTTTGCCATTGCATGACTTTCTTGCTCTGTAACTAATCGGGGCATAGGTTCATTTTGCGCACTCAACATCAACGACGGAAATCTTATTTAATTCGATGGGTATTAAAAAGTAATATTTCTAGTGCAATTACACGTTTCAAGGATTCATGGGGATGTGACATCCTGTTCGGAATCGGTTTTTGGGGATGATAGATGCAGTTTGTTTGCTTTTTTGAAATTTTTTGGAAGAACAAATCTAGGCGTGATATTGAGATTTATTCAAATCTATTGATCTTTTATGGTCATACATTGATATTTGGCGAGAGGGATAAGGGCGGTGGTGGTGGTTTTTTAATGTTGACAAAAACATGCATTAGCTTGGGATTAAAATGTTTTTTTTTTCAATACTCAGCAAATTTATGGGCCTGGGAAGAAGTTAAAATTACGTTTTTTAGAAAAGCAAATACCACAATGCCCACAATTTTCCCAAGGTAATGAATTCTATATATAAACATAATTTGGTTAAAAGGTTTTCCTGGCGTCCCGTCCTCTCACTCTCTCTCTCTCTCTACTCCTCTCTTTGTAAAGAAGAAAAAATGGTTGTATATTTTTGCTCCTTTCTTTGTTTGTTCAAAAGCATCAATTTTCCGTAAAAAAATTTCGCACTAATCACCCCAAAAAACCGCCGTCAGAGAAGGTAGTAGGTCGGCTGCAATGGAATGAATGGATCTCAGTTTGACTTTTTTATGTATTTTTTTGTCTACATATGAATACAAATAACTTTGGCGCTATATATACATTGGTACATTATTTTGTTTCGTTGCTCCAATAACATTTTGTAACCATTTGTAAATCAACAATGAAGGTATTTTTCTTTTTCATCGTATTGTAGAAATTATACAGCCTCCAACCAAAACGGGGAGAAAAAAATAAAGTTTATGGCCACACGTGACTCCACAGGCTCAAGGGATTATTATTTTACAGATTTTGTTTGGTTTAAAAGGTGGTCCTTTTTTGAAAAAGAAAAAAAAAACAAACAGTACCAAGCCAACACTGAAAACCTTTTTTTGCTCTGGCCAACTCTTAAGCATACAAATGTAATGATGCATCTGAATTATATGTTGGCATCAACAGGAACACACGTTACCATCATCATCATCATCCTACTCCTGAGTAAATGTGTTCTGGCAGTTAGTCTATGCTTTTCAATAACTCACTACCACCAACCCCCAAAACTTTCAGGATGATGCCGATGTTGGTTGGGTGTATGTGTGTGTGGGCCACTTGTTTATGGTAAGGGGTGTTATAATATTTTGTAGCAATGTTGTATTAATTTTCATTTTATACCCTTAAGGTTCAGAGATGGGAACATTCGATGGGAACATTCCAAACTCACTCGCACAGACACACAAACACCCACCAAACGATACTTCTGTTTCTTCGTCTTCCAAAAAACCACACCAAAAATTTCAACCCTGCCCTTTGTTGTGTCCTTCATTCGAAACATTACTCTCTGTGCCTGAAAAAAGGGATACAATAACACCTCCCCTGGAGTACAATATGTGGTAGTGGTATTGTGGTAAAACTAATTTGTTAAAAAAATGAAACACAGTTTGTTACTTTAGCCCGGGAGAAGTATTACCAACACCAACACAGCATTTATATATAAAAATATCACATTAGTTTAAAAGATATTAAAAAGAAATACTTTCTTAATTAATATAAATTGCATATTATGGGTAGTTCCGTGGCGATGTTCAGTGAGACCTGTGGGAACTGCGTAATTTTTATGAGTTCTTTTGAAAATTACAAGTTTCTTTACTTATGTTGCACGACTTTTGTTTCAATTTTAAGATTTGTATTATTCGCAGAAGAGGAATTTGGCAATTTGAATTGAGGTTTCTTATTTGGGTTTAATACGTTTTTATTGCTCTTTTTGAAGGTTAGAATATAATGCATATAAAAATATTTTTCAAAATCAGTAGTGTTGGCGGGTTATTTGGGATACCATTTTTATTTTGTTTTTGCAAAATAGTCAGGCTTAATCCCAGTTTTTTTTTTGTTTTTATAAAAAAACAACTATTTATTAGTGGGGAATGTATGGCATTGTCCGCCGAGGGGTAAGGCAGGGAAGACTATAGTTTCGGATCTCGCCACTGATCCTCATCAGTTCCCTTAGTTTTTTGTTGGGATATTCTCCCCAGAAGCTATTAATAGCTTCTTTACAAAAAACCTTTCAAACCCAAATGTCTCTTGTGACAATTCGAAGTTCTTACGTTACCAGCGATACGACCCCAATGAGAAGTTCGTTTCGTTGGCGCCTGACTTCGTGGTCAACAAGGCATTTACAGACAAAATAATTAAAAGGATTCGAACTCATTACACATACAAGGATGTCCATTGATAACATTTTCTGTCAGAAATTTTTTATGATTTTAAAAATCCGAAATATCAACTCACTGAAACTTAGATAGCAAAATATGAATAATGCCTTCAAAATACGGAAAATGTAACGGTGACTTTATATGTGGGCTGTATCAGAACACTATAGGCACAAATTTCCCGCCACAAAATGAAATTCATAATTACACATATCCATATCGGTTAGAAAATACGGCTAGGACCATTAAAATTGCCACAAAATGTTTTGCAGAATGTCTGTAATAGTAATGCTAGAGCTCATTTTCAACCCTATGAGTTATGTTTGTGATCTTGCAAACATTACCTGGTTTCATTAGGGCTTAATTAAGATAGTGATCCCTATTGTGACTCCAACAGACATATGAACAAGTATACGGACATTGAATTATATTCCTATAAAGAATTTATACTTTATGGATCTCCAATGTATAATTCTGAAAACAACTATATATTTACTCCACGTCTTAGCTAATAACAGATATACAAATCTTGTATATATAGATTCCAATAAATGGTTCTTTACCAAAACTAATTTATGTATAGATGGGTTCTCGCCTCTTAGGAATGTATACTTATATAGGACCTTTAGAAGATTTTGACAAGGCATGTTCTAGAAAAGAGTTTTTATAATTTACTTTAGTAACATATGATTTTCATACCCATTTAGAACTCAAAATACTAAATACCCGTAATGAAATTTAGACCAAGTCTTTATAGAGGAATGGAAAACATGAGGTCTTTAAAGGCAATCTAAATTCCAGGGACTCTTAAATGTATACCTGAAGATCCAATGAACTAGATGAAGGCTGGGTAGTTAATTAGATGTGTCGAATGCCAATAAGTCCTCATGGACCAGAAAAAGGTCAAATGGGTCTTTCTAGATGAATTACAGGCTTTTAGTCGTACTGAAGTCCAGGAAATTTAGGTATAGAGCTGAAGAACCGGAAAGTCGTTTTCGACAAATTATATGAACGAGAAACTATATAGGGGAACTGAGGGAAGGAGTCTTTGTAGACGAACTAAAGATGAGATTCCTCATAGACGTTGTCCTTATAAATTAATTAAAGGACGGATAGTCTATAAACACGATCTGATAGACAGGGATTCCTAACAGACGTATAGAATATAATGAATTCAATAGCTCCATTTAAGTGAGCTGAAAGCCAAGTTGACTTTATAGACAATCTGATGGCAGATATTCTTTATAGACTGAAAGGGTAGGGAGTATTTAAAGACGAGCTGAAGGTTGGGGAGTATTTAAAGACGAGCTGAAGAGTGCTTAAGGTCCGATAGTCTTTTTTAAACTGAGGCTTGGCAATTTTTATAGACGAGCTTAAGGACAGAGAACCTTTATAGATGAGCTTAATGAGCTGAAGGTCGGGGGGTCTTTACAGACATGCTGAAGCGCTTATGTCCTGCTGAAAAGCTGGGTTTATATACAGACGAGTTTCAGGACAGGGAATCTTTATAGACGAGGTGAAGACTGCGAAGTTTTCACAGGAAGTCTTTATAAAAGATCTGAAATGTAGGGTGTATTTATAAAAAAAAAATGAAAGACAGGGAATATAAACATAAAAGTTAAAATACATGTAGCCTTTGTAGAAGGCCTGGGAGTCCTTATAGACCTCCCGAAGGATAGGAGGTCTTTGTAGACATATAGAAGATCAAAGTGTATTTATATAAAACCAACTGTGTATTTATTTAAAACTCCACCGGGTCCACATGGACTATCTGCAGGCCATGGAGACCCCCCCATTCTCTGGGTCAAATTTGTTTTTGATTTAATTCGAATCTACACTAATTCAAGAATGTCCCTATAAAATTTCAAGAGAAAATCTCAAGAACTCCTGAAGATATAGCCCTTAAGTTGTAGGTTTAATATCTAGCTTAATCCAACAGACTGCTTCCACAAAATTTTTATCGACGATCTGAAGGCTCCTAGAGTGTCTACATTTTTTTTTTTTTGTAGACACTTCCATGATTTGGGCTTGAATTGTACACAGGGAAGTTTTAAGGGCCAACTGAATTTCATCGGGTCTACTTGGACTATTTGAAGGATTCTTTATAGAGTCGTAGGTTCAATGTCTGACTGAAAGCCAATAAACTTTGAAACCACAACGTTTTAATAGTCCAGCTGATGACAGGTAATTTGTATGGCAGAGAGAAATATTTATAGAAGAGCGCAGGTTATATGGTAAAACTGAGAGCCAGGTTATTAAATCCATGCCCATTTTCACTACAGTGTCAATAGGGGGCAAACAAAAAACAAGTATTTACGTTGTTATACCCTCCACCACCTGGTGTATTCAATGTTTTGCAAAATGTGATTTACTGTAATTAGGTGTTCCTCCCGGAACACGAGTCACTTCAATGTGAAAACGCTGCCAAAAACCATCAGCACACTGACAATGGGGCGCTACCCTCATAATGTTCTGTATATTCCGATACCGATATATGGGAAATATACAAAACCATAAAACCGATACTGATAATTTTCGTTGGGAACATTTGGCACTCCATCTGAACCTGACTTTGGTGCACCATTTACATTTAATAGGACGAATATATATGGGAACTATATCTAAATCTACACCGATTTTCAGGAAACATAACACACATCATTGTAGACTTAATTCAGTACGCTATGCAAAATTTCGTGCAAATCGGACTTTGGCGCACTAATTACATTAATCGGACGAAAAAATATATGGGAGCTATTTCTAAATCTGAACCATTATTTCCCAATTTCAATGCCAAATAAGTTACCTGTGCCAAATTTCATTCAATTCGGTTCATTAATTGCGACTTTATAACGAGTGGTTTTATCTAAGGCTGAAGTAAACTCATTATTTCCCAATTTCAATGCCAAATAAGTTACCTGTGCCAAATTTCATTCAATTCGGTTCATTAATTGCGACTTTATAACGAGTGGTTTTATCTAAGGCTGAAGTAAACTCAGTCGCTGCCAGGGTCAACCTAAGGACCCACAAACCTTAAGTAAAAACACGAGTGATTACAATTTCAATCTTTATTATAATACTCTGGTGTTTACAATATGAATAATAGTCTGGAGGTGAGATAAGCTTTTCGGTTGGAATCTTCTAATCGGTAATGGTAGCGGGGGTGATTAAGTCGGCTCGCAACTAATTGGCTGGTTGGTATTCGGGTTGTACGGCTGGTTACAGTCGGCTCGGAGATACTCGGCTAGCTGATGTCGGCTCGTTGAGAATCGGCTGGCTACAGTCGGCTCGTTGGGGATCGGCTAGCTGTTGTCGGTACGATGGAGATCGGCTGGCGACAGTCGGCTCGAAGATACTCGGCTAGCTGATGTCGGCTCGTTGAGAATCGGCTGGCTACAGTCGGCTCGTTGGGGATCGGCTAGCTGTTGTCGGTACGATGGAGATCGGCTGGCGACAGTCGGCTCGAAGATACTCGGCTAGCTGATGTCGGTTCGTTGAGGATCGGCTGGCTACAGTCGGCTCGTTGGGGATCGGCTAGCTGTTGTCGGTACGTTGGAGATCGGCTGGCGACAGTCGGCTCGAAGATACTCGGCTAGCTGATGTCGGCTCGTTGAGGATCGGTTGGATGCAATCGGCTCGTAGGTACTCGGCTGGCTACAGTCGGCTCGTTGGTGTTCGGTCGGATGCAATCGGCTCGTAGGTACTCGGCTTGCTACAGTCGGCTCGTTGGTGTTCGGTCGGATGCAATCGGCTCGTAGGTACTCGGCTTGCTATAGTCGTCTCGTTGGCGTTCGGTCGGATGCAGTCGGCTCGTAGGTACTCGGCTTGCTGGTGTCGGCTCGTTGAAGATCGGCTGGCTACAGTCGGCTCGTCGGGGATCAGGGCAGGATACAATCGACTCGTTGTTGGTCGGCAGGTTCGGGGTTTTCAGGGTTCGGTTAGTAATTATTAGTATGGAGCTAGCTATGAGCGGGGAGCTGGCTATGAGCGAGGAGCTGGCTATGAGCGAGGAGCTTGCAAAGAGCGAGGAGCTGGCAAAGAGCGAGGAGCTGGCTATGAGCGAGGAGCTTGCAAAGAGCGAGGAGCTGGCTATGAGCGAGGAGCTGGCAAAGAGCGAGGAGCTGGCTATGAGCGAGGAGCTTGCAAAGAGCGAGGAGCTGGCAAAGAGCGAGGAGCTGGCTATGAGCGAGGAGCTTGCAAAGAGCGAGGAGCTGGCAAAGAGCGAGGAGCTGGCTATGAGCGAGGAGCTGGCTATGAGCGAGGTCGAATCGTCGTTAACATTCACCAGTATACGAGACTGCGGACAAGCCACACATCTTCGTCACTCGTAGTTCGGTAACGTCCGAGGTCGACCACTTCGGCATGGCAAAGTGGAACATATGTCCGTATGGTACTATGAAGTGAATGAGAATTATTGTGTACTTCAAAGAAGTTGTCTGTTGTTTAATGCAATGAAGTTGAAGTACGCAGGTAATGATACTGGCTTAGGTTTAGGGTGAGGCGTTATTTACTACTAAATATTGAGGTGGGTTGACATTAACTGGGGTCGTGCATAATGTATGAAACGGTCACGTTACATCTCCCCCCTCACTTCGAGGAATAAAATGTACAGTGTTGATTTTATTGTGGTAAGGTTTGAGATCTTGGCCATTCACTCTCCTTTAGATATTTTATCTTAAAGTCGTATTGCTGGAGCTCCAGTGCCCATCTTGTGAAGCGACCGGAGGGATTCTCTAACGATTGCAGCCATTTCAAGGAATGGTGATCCGTTATTACGTTGAATCGGTACCCTTCGAGATATGGTGGCATTTTCTTAATGCCCCAGAGGATGGCCAGACACTCTTGTTCGGTCGTCGAATATTTCTTTTCCTGATCGGAGAGCGAACGACTAGCGTATGCTATTACTGATTCGTGTTCTGCTGGTCGTTGGAACAAAACAACGCCCAAACCCTCGAGGCTGACGTCGGTTTGATGGAAGAATTGTCGGGTGAAGTCGGGGAATGCTAGTACGGGTGCTTCGGTCAGGTTTAGTTTCAGGTTTTCGAATGCTTCCGCTTGTAGTGGTCCCCATTTCCATTGTGCCGATTTCTTCTGAAGCAAATTTATTGGGCTTACAACTTTTGCGAAGTTTGGTATTGGGTAGGCATCAGGTTCACTGGCTTCGTGTAGTTGCCTGTAGTCTATACACATTCGCCAACCTCCTTGTTTCTTTCGAGCCAATACAACCGGGGCACTGTATGGACTACAAGAAGGTTCAATCTTATCTTGTGACAGGAGATTATCGGCATTTATTACTTCCATCATGGCTGGATTGCGGGGTATGTACCGCTGTTTTATTGGTTCATGATGTTTCGATTTTATTGTGTGTTTGGCTATCGTACATAGACCCTTGGACTGCGAGAACTTTTCTGTGTGGCGTAGGAGCATAGTGCTTAACTCGGCTTCCTGTTCGGCTGTAAGAAAATCCCGAGATGTTATCGTATGGGCATAATCGATGGTCGGTTCATCTCTAGTTCGCACTACCATTTCTCCATCTAGAGTCAACCTGCAACTACGCCTCACGAGGAAGTCCATACCTAATATCAGCGGTTCGGCGAGAGTTAGAAGCACGGTGACGCAAAGGTTAGTAATCTTTCCTCTATACTCGACTTTTAACCGAAGATCCGATTCGCAACTCGTTACCCTCTGGTCGGCCATTTGGATTATTCTTTTCGTCGTGCCGGGAGATACTCCTTTTGCATGTAACTTCCGTCGCATAGTCTCATCAATGTAGCTAAGCGATGCTCCGGTATCAATTAGGGCATTTACGTTGATCCCCTCAACACACACGGGAATATAATACCGACTAACCGGTTGAGGTGTTGGGGATCCCGAACTCCTACGATCGGTATCTATGCAGTCGCAGTCTCGTGAAAAGACGTCATCTTTACCACAACGAGAACAAAAACGAATCGGAATCTGTCGACACCGCCACCGCGTATGACCAGGGCGTTTTCAGCGCCAACAGTGCGTACTCCGTGAGTAGGGGGCATCTGCTGCATGGAGCATGTGCGACGTATGAAATTTTTCCATTCGGGCCTCGTCCCGTTTTATCAGCTCGAAGTCGTCGGTTAGGCTTATCAGTTCATCTAAGGTCTGGAAGTCAGACCGCCGTACATAATGTCTGTACTCCGGTCGAAGGCCGTCGTATATGCGATCCAGATGGTTCATCGATTTTAACTGTGGATGACGCCGCGAAGTGGTGAGCATTGTTAATATGTAATCTTTAGCTTTTTCCTTGTTCTGCTGGCGGCGATTGTAGAAGGAATGCTCTATCTGGCTTAGGTACCGCTTGGGCAGGAAGAATTTTTCGGCTTCCGATCGGAAGTCGGTCCATGTGTGGATGTCGTCTCGTTTCACTCGGTACCATTTCAGCGCATTTCCTTCTAATATGGTAAGGAGCGAAGGGAGTAGACCATCCAGGGGAATGTTATAACACTCGGCAAGTTCTTCAATTCGCTCGAGGAAATCGATCAGATCGTGGTCACCCGAAAATTTGAGTGACCAACGGTGAATTATATTCATTAACTCGATGTATGACATTGTACTCGTTGTACGATCTATTGACGAAGGAACTTCCACAGATGCCTCTGGTAGAAATGATGGCACCGAAGTTTTAACTTCCTTCTCTAATTCCCGTAATAGGTTTTCAGCGGATGCGCGTGTTCGTTTTTCTCTAATATGTTTGCTTAGTTGTTTCCGAAGGTTATCTACAGTGTAGCCTTCGGTATGAAGTCCAACTTTTTGACTTTGTTCAATCAGCTGCTCTCGTTTCAGCAAATATATCCAGCTAAGTGATTCCGGACTTAAGAAATCGCTTACCTCCGAATGGTTCCTACTATTATTCATGGACCACGACGAATCCTCGCTGGCGGTGGATTTCGGTTTTTCGCTGTTCGTCTTTTCGTCGGGTCCCTGCTCGGGCGCCATTTATAACGAGTGGTTTTATCTAAGGCTGAAGTAAACTCAGTCGCTGGCAGGGTCAACCTAAGGACCCACAAACCTTAAGTAAAAACACGAGTGATTACAATTTCAATCTTTATTATAATACTCTGGTGTTTACAATATGAATGGTGTCGGCTCGTTGAAGATCGGCTGGCTACAGTCGGCTCGTCGGGGATCAGGGCAGGATACAATCGACTCGTTGTTGGTCGGCAGGTTCGGGGTTTTCAGGGTTCGGGTTTTTCAGGGTTCGGTTAGTAATTATTAGTATGGAGCTAGCTATGAGCGAGGAGCTGGCTATGAGCGAGGAGCTGGCAAAGAGCGAGGAGCTGGCTATGAGCGAGGAGCTGGCAAAGAGCGAGGAGCTGGCTAAGAGCGAGGAGCTGGCTATGAGCGAGGAGCTTGCAAAGAGCGAGGAGCTGGCAAAGAGCGAGGAGCTGGCTATGAGCGAGGAGCTTGCAAAGAGCGAGGAGCTGGCAAAGAGCGAGGAGCTGGCTATGAGCGAGGAGCTTGCAAAGAGCGAGGAGCTGGCTATGAGCGAGGAGCTTGCAAAGAGCGAGGAGCTGGCAAAGAGCGAGGAGCTGGCTATGAGCGAGGAGCTTGCAAAGAGCGAGGAGCTGGCAAAGAGCGAGGAGCTGGCTATGAGCGAGGAGCTGGCAAAGAGCGAGGTCGAATCGTCGTTAACATTCACCAGTATACGAGACTGCGGACAAGCCACACATCTTCGTCACTCGTAGTTCGGTAACGTCCGAGGTCGACCACTTCGGCATGGCAAAGTGGAACATATGTCCGTATGGTACTATGAAGTGAATGAGAATTATTGTGTACTTCAAAGAAGTTGTCTGTTGTTTAATGCAATGAAGTTGAAGTACGCAGGTAATGATACTGGCTTAGGTTTAGGGTGAGGCGTTATTTACTACTAAATATTGAGGTGGGTTGACATTAACTGGGGTCGTGCATAATGTATGAAACGGTCACGTTACAACTTGCACTTTGTTTACAATTTAACATGGACAGACAGATATACGTACGGACGAACATGCATAAATCGACTCAGAAAGTGATTAAATGCATATTCTCATGTGTCTATCTCGTTTCATTTTGCCTGTTACAACGCAGAAAAACATAATACCCTGTACCACAGTGTGGTGAAGGGTATAAAAAGGGTATCCTAAAAAGTGGTAGGGAGATTTGCCAGACAATGGGCACTCAAAGTACTAAATTACAACCATTTCAATTAAGAATTGTGACATAACAGCTCAAAATACGCAATTTGTGGC
>NW_026879782.1:0-28496 GCF_032173495.1 Musca vetustissima | reverse complement strand
TTGCAAATACTCTTTTATTAATTATAGGATATTTGGTATTGATTAATATTTGGGAATTGCCAAATAACACTATTTCCGGTATTTTAAATGTCCACCTCATGGGGGAGGCTATAAGAAGTTCGGTCGACCTTGAGGACGTTTCTACTTGTTTTTAGTATTTTTAGACCTTATACATGTATGTAACATGCAAAAGGAAGGATCACAAGAGCCATATTTCAATTTTTATATCTTCTACCATAATATGAACTCTTCAAAATAATTATATCAGATCCCATAACCTATTCGTTATTATGATAAAGTTCTAAGATGATTTGACAATCTTAGTCTGTCGTAATCTCTTCACTTTCCTAACGAATTGCATTAGTGAGCTAAAAGTTGGGCTACTTATGTTTATTTCCGTTTTATGTGGAGCTATTATGACGGTAACCCCGATTTTTTCTTGAACCCGATATCACTTCTGGTGCCCAGTGGAATAAAAATCTTGGAAAAAATGTCATTGTAGGTCCACTTTTTATAAATGCCCTATAGTCTATATTAGCTGTTGCATAGTTTCAAGTGGGGTTGGCAACTCTATTGCAAGTATATGATAGTATTTATTTGGTGGAGGGTATAAAAAGATCGTCTCGAATAACTTAATGCCTTTTTGAGGGATCGAAAATTCCTTTTGATTATTAAAGTTCTTGGCGACCATATTAAAAACACATCAGAACAAATTCACTATTATTCAGTTTTATGAGTTATAGCGTGTTAAAGTTTTTATAGGTGGAAAAATTTTATATCTTTGTTTGGGTCTATTGCAGGTTATTTTTGACATGTTATCAGTCAATTCTATTGAGGAATATTGCTGTCCTTCTAACTCGACTCCTTGCTTGTTTGTCCTTTTTTCATTATTGTCTTGAATCCTTTGGAAAAATTAACAAAATGGTAGAGATATAAAATTTAATTTTAGAAAAATTCTCTATTTTCGACTACAAACCGAGTTAGAAAATAGGGAAGATCTTCAAGTTCGGCGCCATTTATTTGTGAAATATTTTCACATATATTTTAAATGATGTCGGTGGATATTCCATACTTACCATAAATCCAAGCAGCTGTAATCAATTCCACAATAGCCAATACAATGGCTATAAATGTAACTCCATAGAAATCTATGAAGTTCAACATAAATTGTCCACCCGGAGTGATATACATCAAACCGACACAATAACAAATTATTGCCATGACGATGACAACAATCCAACGTTTTGCCGAAAGAAAACGATCACAAATCACATTGATTGAAGTGGAGAAGACACCGGTAATTGTGCCCACGCCCAGTGTGAATAACATGAAAAAGAACAGAACAGAGAAGACCTGAAATAAAAAATAAAATTCTATAATTGAAAAAAATAATATAAATGTATTTTCATGTCCTCTTAATACCTGAGGAGCAGCCTGCAACTTAGCAATGGCATCTGGATAGGAAATAAATGCCAAACCGGGACCAGATTTTACGACACTTTTTATATCATCCGTATTAGATTCGTGAGCCAGATGACCTAAGATGCCAAAAATTACAATACCCGAGAGTAGGGATGTAAATGTGTCCAATGTTGTTACAATAGTGCAGTCTCTACAAATAGTAGGAGATTATTTCTTATAATAATTGCTATGTTATATGGATTTCGTATTTCAGAAAAATGTAAAACCAACCCACCTTTTAATATTGTGATGAAATCGATTAAACGACGCATACATCGGTATAACACCATAACCCACAGTCAGGGAAAAGAATACCTGCGTCACCGCTGCATACCACACATGTGCGTCCAAAAGTTTATCCCACTGAGGTGTTAGGAAAAACAAAACCCCGTCGAATGCTCCCGGCAATGTCAGAGAACGTATCAGTAATACCAGCATAACAACATAGGGGAACATGGCCAAAAAATATGAAACCTTGCCCGAGCTCTTGACACCCTTAATTATGACCGATGAAATTATCAACCAAGCAACGGCCAATGTAATGGCCAATATCCAGTTTGGCACTCCAATGCCATCATCGATAGTTGGTTTTTCACGGAGAACTATATGTCTGAAAATTGGGATTTATAATTACCAGTATATACAGGGGTTAATGTTTGAAACTTACACAAAATAAAATTCCGCCGAAGTCTTTTTGACTTCCGAAAAATCTTGCCTGTCTGCAGACTTTTCCAACTTGGAATCAATGCACAGTGGTCCCCATTCTTCACGGCAATAACTCCATGGCAGTGTTGGATAAAAGGAATCCACAACATAACGCAAAGTTATGGCCATCAATGATGAATAGTAGGTGGATATGAAAAATGTGGTAATGACTTGACCATAACCAATTCCTATGAAAGAAATAATAATTAAAACAAAAAAATATTAAAAATTGCATTCCCTCTTACCTCTCATAATGGGTGCATACTCAAAGACCTTAACACTTCCACGACTGGAAAACTGACCCAATATCATTTCCAGATAGTAAATGGGCTTACCAACCAGTAGCAGTGTTATAATGTAGGGTATAAGAAATGCTCCTCCTCCATTCTCCAAGGCTATGAAAGGAAATCGCCAGACATTACCCAAGCCCACTGACAGAGCAATGCAGGACATCAAAAATTCAACATCATTTCCCCATTTGTCTCGTTGTGGAGCGGGTGGAGATTTTTCGACATCGGGTTCTGTGGTAGGTTTCTATAAAAAGAATGAAATTAAAATATTACTACGCGTTTACAATCAACAGGTCAGTTGAGTTGTTATTTAAATTTTCGGGATTAAAAATATATACATTTCGGAGTTTTAAAAGCCAGTAAGGAAAGTAATAAAACCGGACCGGACCGACTATCATATAGTCAATCGGAAAACCTTGGCAGTTTGGTGCTCCATTTACATAAAATCGGACGAACTATATATGGAATTTTAATCTGAGCCTGTACAGATTAAAATTCCATGACACTGATTCTTCCAATCACCTGAAATGATTATAGAATTCAGGGAAATGCATCTTCAGTACGTATCTTCCTCATTTACAACAATTATCTTTTATTACTACTGAATTTTATATTTTAAAGACTGAAACAATTATTTTCGAGTGGAGTAGCTGCCTATGATAAGAGTCACGAGCCTTTCATCTAACCTACTTCAATTTGAGTGCTCTTATCGATTTTTGGTCTGTATTGTTGTCTCTAGAAAATAACATAACATACAATTTTGCAATACAGTTGTGCGGGATGAACAGAAGCACACATTCGCCATAGGTTAAGTTATAGCTGGTAATTCTATATTTTTATATCTGTTTTGCGACTATTGCGGATTATTTTTGATATAACATGTCTTCAATCAAATCGAATGAGAAATATTTGTCGACTTCCAAATGTACCACAAACGATTTTTGATGGTGTTCCAGAATATGAGAAATAAATATAAATTTCATTTAAAATGTATATCATGGTTATTGCATTTACAAATTGGGGACTCAAAAGATAGGTATTTCGAAGTGTTCAAGATAAATAATCTCATGGCAAATTTTTGTATGTTATTGTTGAATGGCAAATCTTTCTACTAAAAGTTATAAATATATATCGATCTTTGCTTATAACCCATTATAAGTATTCTGATGACCCTAGATGCATTTTTCGAGTGACTATATTCTAGTATACAAAGTGGGTGTAATTTAGTATTCCGGGACCTCAACATCATCACAGAATATCTTCAATACACGTCCATGTTTTCTGTATGCTCAAGGTCCTAGCCCAAATTTCCAACCCTTCCCCAATGTTCTTGAGGCCCTTGGTTGAGACCGAAGTCATTGATTTATATGTACATAGAACTACCATGATCGACAAATACAGAGTTTTCCGATCATCTGAAATTACTATATTTTGGGAAATGCATCTCCATTTCTTATCTTTCACATCTACAATAATTATCGTTTATTAGGGGAGACTGGGGCACCTTCGGCAATCGCGTTTTCGATATGAAGCTCTCACCCCACATCACTAGTTTCGATACATAGGTATCGAATATCGAAATAAATAATTGACACAAAATTTGAAATTTCTAGCTAATAAACGTATTTAGATACATAGGTTTTTGTATTTTTATAGATGTTTCTGTAATATTTCAATTCCATTTCGTAAGTATTTCGTGTATAAAACTTTTTAAATTTTTAAGACAATATTATTAAAAAGTGGTTAAGTACGATATGTATTATAAAAATATAAAAAAATATATTGTTTTTACAAAACAGATCGAAAAAAATTAAAAAAAACTATAAAAAGTACATTCGGGGTACATTCGGCATTTTAAAGTGGGGCACATTCGCCCATATACAGATTGTGCAATATTATTTCCGTAAAATGTTTTTGAGTTTGTCGTTAAAACTAATCCTTTAATATGGCTCGAAATTTCATATATAAGATCAAACGTGCTTTTATTGTCGAAAATGCGATAGAAAACCTCTATTTCTGATGGTGTGTGCGACCTTGAGATGTAAACGTCCGCCGCTAGAAAATAAAGCCCTATAATTCAAATATTGTGTTGCGTATTAAAACCAAATAGAGCCTTTAGAGGATCAGAATTTTAACCAGACTGATAGCGATGACAATTACCCGGCTATGACTATGGTGCCGAATGTGCCCCATCAAATACCGAAGCTACCCGGGTTGGGGCAAATTCGGCGAATTTGACTTTTTTACAAAACTGTAAAATTTTTTAACTAATACTATTTTTTTATATCTTTTTGGTACAATTTTTTTATAATTAAGTGTCAGAGGACAGTAATCAACCATAAAGTTGTTATATATGTTGAATAAGTACATAGGCATAAAGCTCTAAAAAAAGTGCCGAAGGTGCCTTACTCTCCCCTACTACTGAAATTATATTTTATTGAAAACAATTATTTTCGAGTGGAGTAGCCAGCCTGTGATAAGAGTCACGAGCCTTTAACCTATCCTACTTCAAGTTGAGTGCACTTATTGATTTTTCGTCGTTACTGTTTACTGTAGAAAAAAAAGAATTTTAAAATAAAAAATTGTTCCCACAAAAATAAAAATAAGGAAAGGAAAGTTCAAAAGTCGGACGGGGCCGACTATATCATACCCTGCACCAGCAACGTACACAGGATTTCATTTCGGGGGGGCCCGATAGTACAAAATGAAAAAATTCGCTGTTGCAAACATAAATTTACTGTGAAAAAAATGCGTACGTCCCTGCCCTGCACCACTTTGGGTACATACAAAAGATGCTCATATGTACAACATCCTTTTGATAGAATAGACATAGCATCCTTGGAGGGCATTGACATGGAATCGGACGATATTAACTGCGTACATAGATATTTAAACTAAATTAAAACAAACCATACACAATTGAATGTCTATGGTCCATTTACATAAAATCGAACGAAATTTGAATGAGAGCTATATCTAAATCTGAACCGATTCCAACAAAACTTCGCATACATCAATCCTGACCTAATTCAGTACGCTGTGCAAAATTTTGTCTTAATCGGACAAATAATGGTAATATGGTGCTTCATTTACCTAAAATCAAACGAAAATATTAATGGGAGCTATATTTAAATCTGAACCGATTTCCACAAAATTTCGTGGACGTCAACCTGCAGTAAATTCAATACGGATGTCAACCAGTGGTAACTTCAATATGCTATGCTAAATTTTGTCTCAATTGGACTAATATTGCCAGTATGGTGCACCATTTACATAAAATCGTAGGAAAATATATATGAGAGCTCTATCTAAATCTGAAACAATTCCCATACATAAATTTGGACCTAATTCAGTACGCTGTGCAAAATTTTGTCCCAATCGACCTAAATTGGACTTTTGATGCTACATTTATATAAAATCGGACGAAACTATATATGATAACTATATCTAAATCTGAACAGTTTCTAACAAAACTTCGCATACATCAATCTGGACCTAATTCAGTAGTATGTGGAATGTTTTATCTCAATCGGACCAATATTTGTTTCTTAATCGGAGCAATTTTGAGAGTTTGGTGCTCCATTTACCTAAAATCGGACGAAACTAATTTGAATAGGGTTCGTCATTGGGCCAAATAAGTGACATGTGCTAAATTTCATCCAAATCTGATGCTAAATGCGGACATGCATAAATCGACTCAGAAAGTGATTCTATGCATGTTCTCAAAAGGAACTATGGGTCTATCTCGATTCCTTTTGCCTGTTACAAACACATACACAAAGACATAATACCCTGTACCACAGCGTGGTGAAGGGTATAAAAATGGTTAAAAAAATTGTGCAACAACATTTGAAAATTTGGAAAAAAATTGCTTATGACGAATATATAAAAAGCCCAGTAGAACTAATTGGCCATAGGTCATGTTCTGGAGTTATTGCGTGATTAAATTTTTCTTGATAACTCAATATCTTCTTATCTATGTTTGAGATCACATCCTTACTTCGCCCTTACCCACCTCTGCATTGTGTAAAAAATTCGCATCTGTTTTTATAATACAAACAACAAGCTCAAGCAAAAGTTTAACATTGTATAAGGTTGTTGTAATGACGCAAGACACGAAGATAAAAAAATTTAAAACCAAAATCGAAAAATTAAAACCACGAATAATTGCTGCGCCATAAGACGCGCCAACACCACCAAACACACGCATATTACAAAGTGTGACAAGGAACCTGTGTTTAATATTGTATGGATTGCGTTCATAAAATGCAGAAATCCCGACATTGGCAACACTTTCTGAGCAATATTCATATAATATACCAGTGAGCGGGGCAGTATAGTCGGACGGGGCCGACCATATAAATACCCTACGCAACTTCCACGAAAATCTAAAAAAATCTGTTTGCACCCTCCTGAAACCCGACTAAAGTCAACAAATATTACTAATATTCAGTAGACGAGGGCTGTACTTGTCTAGATTCTCTTTACCGTGGGTTATGTTGTGATGATGGGTAAAGTCCACTTCAAAATTATTATCCTGATCATCATCCAAAAGTATAAGCGTTGTCCTTGACAATAACTGGCATCTCATGGAAATTTTCCGCCTTCTAGTGTGGTTTTGGGTTATTAAATAATGTCTGAATACGTAAGCACCTGTAAGTATTTAAGTGTAACTTCCACATCTGAGTACATACGACCATATAATTGGTATCAATTTAAAGGTCAACCACTCCTCTTGAACATACTATCAACTTCTCGGGTGTAGGTCCTTCAGGGGCAAATATATACACCATAGAATACAAATTTTGTAATTTTTCACACAAAAGTCAGGGTCCATTTGACCGGCTAAATATTGACCGATCTTTATCAAAACAGGAATGCTTATTCTTTGGCCCGATCCCTTTCTCCATGCAAAATTCGGCGTTTGGGCCATAATTGCGGACTCTGGAGCGACCAGAAAATCAGACAAAAATAAAGTTGTTGGTCCATTTCATCCCCTAAATATTAACCGATCTTTTCCAAAAACCTAGGGCTCTTCATTGGCCAGAACCCATTCTACATCAAAATTTCGTGAAGATTGGTCCATAACTGTGGCCTGTATCGTGTTTACAAATTATAATGGACGGACGGACGGACACACATGTCTAGATCGACTCAGCTAGTCGAGATATGACGATCGGTATACTTAAAGGTGGGTCTAGGACCAATATTTCGCGGCGTTACAAACTTTTGGGGCTGCACAAAGCTATAATACCCTGACAACATAGTTGTGTACGGTATAAAGAGTTATTTTAATTTCTGTGTATGTGTTTTACTCTTCATACCCAAGTATTTTTGCAAAATAAAATGTAATTATGTTTGTTGCCCTATTTCAAAGAAAGGAGAGAGTGTTTTGTTGAAATCGATTCAGAGGCAGATTCCATACATATCTTCGACCAATTGAGAAGACAAATTGCCCTGTGCTGCCGCAAAGCGAATGGCTCGTATCAATAATATTGCTTTAAATCTCGGAGATTTGATACAGGGTCAACAAAATTTTGAACATTGGGTCTCTTTCTGTACCGTTCTCCCATAACTTCCCTCGTTTCTTCAAAAGCTATCTCATGGTACTAATTTGTATAACGTTCATTTCTAAATTCAGTTTTTATAAAGAAAAGCCAACCATTTGGATATTATTTCATTTCCAAATCTAAATAGTTATAAAATATGTCGGCTTTAAATTAAACAGGGTACCAGCACACTTCAAATATTATATTTTAGCTAGACGTAAATATTTAGATGTTATTGCATTGAGATAATAAACGATTTTATGAGTTAATAAACATTTTATTTCTATATAAATTATTGTAGTATTATTTATTTAAAAATATATATATATATATTTTTTTTTTTTGATTATTTCATTTTTCCACACATAATGCACTTTTTTAGGAATCTTCACTGAATTTTTACTAACATGTATATTTTGATCGACATAGTTTTCGGAATCTTCTGTATATGCGGCATTGTCGTATGCTGTATTGTGTTGTGACATTTTACAAAAAAGCCAAAAAATGCACGTAACTTTAAAACAACCGCAACAGCAGACGAATTTATTGGCGGTCCCGGGAAAACTAAAACTGCCAAACGTTTAGATCCGACTTGTAAACTAGTAGTGTCGCCAAATGTGAACTGAAATTGTTGGCGAAATCAGTCTTTTGAGTCACTTCTGATAAGAGTTGTAAATTTTATAACATCCCAAGATAGCTGCATACCTGGGACATTTCGTTTGACAGCGTGTAAGAAAATCAATTATCTTATATTTCTTTTTTGTATAATTTGGTGATGTTCTTTGTTCTGAAAAAGAGAAACATAACACAAATATTGACAAGTTCGTCTCTAGGTCAAAGAATGATAATAATTAATAATTGTAATGGGGTTTACTACGTCATTAATTGGTTTCGATTTTCGTAGCGCTGTTACCTTAACTATCTGTCTGTTTACTCAACAGTTCATTACATCTCTTTTATCTACAAATGATTTGTAAAAATAAGTGAGAGTAGTTGAATTTCCGCGAAGCAGATTTTATTATTACACCTAATTGTTTTGACGGGAGATAAACTTATAATGACAAATTAATTGTCTCCATTTGTCACATGTTTTTTTATTATTAAAACTGCACAACAACAAACCTATGGTCGGTGTCACATTTGTTTCGTTAATAAAAGGCCGTGGTTTACCCAAAATAGAAATGCCAGACATTTTGCAAATCATCGCATAACCGCTACTATAAGTTCATTATACCAGTGCATGATCACTTCCAAGGGTTATTAATAAATAAAAATACAAAATTTGCTAGACATATCATTTATATCATAATATTTAGATAAAATATCTTCTGACATCTCGTGCTCCCACAACGATATACCATAAGGCGGGTCGTCATACTACTTTGATGTAATCTAGGAGTACAATAGATAATAAAATCCAAGGAAAAATGTTCTTAGGTTCGGTCGAATTTTTTAAAAATTGAGCTAGAACCCTAGTCATACCGAAAATGATGTGCGATCTTAGAGCCAATTCAATTGAAAAGGCTCGTGTCGACTAGTGCCAAGAAATTTTTTAAACATGCGATCGTGGTGGTTCAGAAGAAATTTATACGATCGTCACAAGGGACGAATCATAGATCTATGCGTATGAGCCCGAAATAAAACAGCAATGAACCGAGTCAATACCAACGAAAGTTGTTCAAAGCAGCTATTCCGAACCAGTTCCTTTTGAGTTTTGTTCATCTAGTTCCTTTTGCCGAAGGCTTACCATTTTACATTCGTTTACCTTTTGACCCAATCATTCATCTAAATCTTTTGGTTCATTGACAGGATGAACTGACATGTAGCAACAAACTCTAAACGTAGAACATTAAATTCTAAGTGCTGCGTCACAATTTGTTTGCCTTAATCTATCGGGAATTTCGAAAAACGAACTAGAGAAGACGAATCATTGTACACAATGACAGTGTGAGTTCTCACACGTCAGCTTAGACCAGCACCTTTTTAACTGACTAAAAAATGCATGGGTTATTCGCGGTATTGTCCTGAATTGGCAAAGAAAACACAACATTTAGTAGCCAAAAGATAAAAGTAATGTACCGTAAAAATCATGTCAATCTGACTGTTTGCGGGATAGAGGTACCTGAACGACCTATAGTCTCCATCATCGAACATGATCTAAGTTTGAAAGGAATATTATGATGTGCGCAGTTTGAACGAAATCGTGCAGACCTGTGGGACAGGAAGATCTACTGCCGGATATCCCCTAAATAGGAGCTTCGTTATATGGGGTCTATCCTGAAACTTAAGTTAATATTGATAATTTGAAGTGGAGTTTAATAATAATTTTCTGCCTATTGTAAAACGATTTAAATCTGCCTATAATTCCACAATTTAGGAGATACCATTACGTAGGGGCTATCCTAAAAATTAGACCAATATTATTAATATTATTTGGTAGAAATAAAAAGATGTTAAAATAAGATAAAAAAATTACATTTTTATTATAATATTCATAAGAAATTATATTCGGTTTGTTTTAAAATTTTAGTCCCTATTTAAGGGAACCCCACCCATTCTCGATTTTAATTTTTCAAGATTTTCAATGGGCTGGTAAATCAATACCAATGCTTGTTAAGGTTTGTAACTTTGCACATATGTAATTGAAGATTTAAAAGAGAAGAAAAATAATTTACAAAAAATGTTTGTTATTGCTTTGTTGTTTTTTTTTTGTAATTAAAGAAAAGTCCTTATTTTTGATGGCGGACATGATAACTCATCACTGGAACATCAGAATCCGAAAATTCCAACGGTGTTAGAAAGAGTACATGTCTGGCTCTCGTATGAACAAGGATTATTGACTTCGCTCTACAATTAACAAAATGGCGGATCTTTGAAAAAATATTTTTGGAAAATCGCCGATTTTTTACCAAAAACCAAGTTAAAAAATAACGAAGATCATCACCGATTGGCTTTATCCTAGTTCATACGATAGCCATACACTCACAGAGAAACGTGTAAAAATTTGGAATCGATTGGGTTATTAGTTTTTGAGTTATCGTGCGTTTAAAGTTTGAGAAGCCCTTTAGCCGTCACTTGATGCTGACACAATAAATCGGCTATATTTTCAAGAGTTCTTGAGATTTTCATTTGAAATTTTGTAGAGACATTCTTGAGTTAGTGTAGAATCGAATTAAATCAAAAAAAAAATTGACCCCGAGAATGGGGGGTCCCCTTAATTCACATTTTTATACCCTACCCTATGGTATTATAGCTTTGTGCAGCCCCAAATGTTTGTAACGCCGCGAAATATTGGTCCTAGACCCACCTTTAAGTATACCGATCGTCATATCTCGACTAGCTGAATCGATCTAGACATGTGTGTCCGTCCGTCCGTCTGTCCATTATAATTTGTAAACACGATACAGACCACAGTTATTGACCAATCTTCACGAAATTTAGCTTGTAGAATGGATTTGGCCCAATGAAGACCCCTATTGTTTTTTGTAAAGATCGGTTAATATTTAGCGTTAGTTACACGTACATATTTGCAGGTGCTTACGTGTTCAGATATTATTTAGTAACCCATTTTTATTTTTTGGATTTTTTGAGTCGATCTATAGGCCACAAATATAAACCGAACTCCACAACACAACCCACTCTGAAGGAAATCAGGACAAGCAATTAGAAGGTCTGTACTGATTATTAGTAATATTCGGAAAATATGTCAGTGTATGGAAGAGGTGCTCCTGACCTCTATTCGGGCATGAGAGTGCAACTATCACGACTACTAAACAATATTAGAATTGGTAGACCCCTGTAAATATTTATGTATAACTCCCACATCCGAGTACATACAACATAAAAATTGGTATAAATTTAAAAGTCAACCACTCTTCTTCGATATACTCATCTTTTGGAGTCTATGTCCTTCAGAAATAAATATATACGCCATAGAATACAAGTTTTGTAATTAAAAGTCTGGGTCCATTTGACATAATAAATTTTGACCGATCTCCATCAAAACCCCTTTCTCTGTGAATGGGGTCTATGACTAATATTTCGCGGCGTTACAAAATCTTGGGGGGTAGTGTATAATAATCGTAGGTCTGACAAATACATTATTAAATGCTTTATATGTAAACTTTGCAAAGAAGTTTTGTTCCTGGAATGTCGAAATATAGACACGTCTGATTAAAAACTGTACTTTTTATCCTGTTTCCATTTTACTTGTATCTCCTCAATCGTACCAAAACGATTTTCTTTCATCGATGTGTTCTGCTTTGGGAACAGAAAAAATTAATCGCGGTCAATTCCGATTGAGTCATTTTACGGGTTTGTTTTTCGCCAAAAACTCATGCACAGGCATCGATGTGTGAGCTGGCCATGATGCAAAATTCAGAGTTACAGACCGTATTAATATTCTGGACGTTTTCATTGGGATGACTGGACTTTGATTTCATGACATATCCGAAGCCAAGGTTGGTCCAATGTTAATTCGAGAAGTATTTAACGAAGGGTCTTGACGAACTTCGTAGAATATTGGCCTTAATGGTTAATTTGCGTGGAAGCTTAGTCTGTATAAATGTAAATAAGAAATAAATTTCGGCCGGGACATATTTTAATGCACTCCATTACGAAGTCTAAAAAATTCGGTTAAATCCTTAAACACACCGAAAATGTGTGGTATGTGACAATATATAGGCCTATATCGCACATATTTTTAGGAATTTCAAGGTTCTGGTCGAATTTTCCTACTTCCTTTCTAACTTCCTGTATTTTGATATTTCGGTTTCATAAACTTTAGAATTTTACAAATTCTGTCTGTTTGACACAGAGTTACGTCAACGTTCATGGTATTATTGTTTATTTGTGTTTCTGTTGTTTACTTTTAGGCGCCTGTAAATATTGTTGTTTACGATAAATAACATGACACAGAAAAAATCCGTTACTGGGATTTATGTGGTTTCATACCCCGCCACAGTTTGAAAAGTTTGTATGTTCCATGTAACAAAACACGATCGATCTTTAGTTCAGACACGGGCAGAGAGTAAAAAATTCTGTTCTCACGCACTTGTCTTTGTGTGCGTGTCAATGGTTTTTCAACTGGTTCAGTTGAATGTGTGTGAGAGAATAATGATACTCTCGCGAGAGTGCACGAGTGCGGTGATTCGCCCGACTGTGTTTTAGTTTCTTTTAAAGCAGGCTCGGGCAGAGCATAAAAATTCTGTTCTCACGCACTTGTCTTTGTGTGTGTGTCAATGGGTTTTCAATTGGTTCAGTTGAATGTGTGTGAGAGAATAGTGATATTTACTCTCGCGAGAGTGCACGCGTGCGGTGGTTTGCCCGACTGTGTTTTAAAGAACAACCACAAGCAACATTGTTTGTTTATAGTCCGGCGTCACTTGACCTTTTTCTGTTTTAACGTTGGATTGTTTTGATCTGGACTTCCAACAAAACGTAGCAATTTGTCACAAGAAGCCATTACTCCATTACGGGGAAAAATATTTCCGGACAATGTTATCTCTAGAAGAGGCGTTCACATTCGTTAACAGTCCAGCTTCAATTCAAGAGGCTATCGGCTCAAATTTATGAAAGGGAAGTAATCATGTAAGCTTGTCTGTGGGGTCTATTTAGATGATATTATTTTCGGTAACGGCATACCTTTCTCTGGATTATGAAATAAACACCCGATTGTTTATATGACATTGAATTTTTCTTTGAATACAAAATAACTCATTTTATTGAATGATTTTCCAATAAATTATTTATGTAAAAATGGTCGTGGCGATCAAACTGGCGTAGCCATATCTTTATTTACTATATCTCTATTTGAGCCTATTTGGACCAAATTTGAAACACATAATTCTAGACACAGATCGAGTCGAATTTTCTACAAAAATTGCGATTTGTATTTAGTTTACAAGGCCAGATGGACGGCTATGCCTTAAGGGGGAAACACATAGGAGGATTCAGATATGCCATGTTTAGTTGGCATTGTTTGAACTGTCAATGTATAAGGAATATAGTAAATAAATAGTAAATGCCATTCTCTATTATTCTTATATTAAACAGGCCTACTTATGTGTTTCCCTCTTAATTCAACTCAAAAAAGTAAACATTGAATATCCTCAAATGTAACTATGCACAAATATATAAATGCACAAATATATAATGCCCTATCATAATAGCTGTCACTATATGATATTTGTTATGTTGTTATCTGTGTGGTGTGGGGTAAACATATGATTCGCTATCGACACCCCTGTTCCTGTCTTAAATTTCTTAACACTAAAATGTTGCCTACTTTTAGGAAAAAATAAAATTAGTATAAAACAAAATTACCTACATCATTCGAATGTGCAAGTTCCAGTACCAGTACACAAAAACTGACAACACATCAAATTTATTAATCTGTTCCTGAACTCAAAAAGTGGTGAAACGTTTCAAATCTATGAAGGCAAAATTGAAAACAAATTCGATTAATAGAATACTCTTGCAGATTCTATAACAGAGTAAATAAAAAAAGAAATCTAAAATGATTTCAATTGAGAGAATAGGTTAGTAGGTTCTGTATCAAAAATTATATATTGCAAATTGATTATGCAATATATAATAATAAAAACACTTATTTATTAAATCAGTGTAAATTCGTTCTATTTACTTGTTCAATGTAAATCACCGTCGATAGATGAATTTATTAAATTGTCGTAAATGGTGTTATAGTGTCGTCATTTTGTCCTATACTAATTACATGGTAATTAGTGTTAATCTACATAGCGCTAATGTACATAGAGCTGTAAGTGTCAATATGTAATACAGTTGACATTCAATAATAATTATTCAGACTTGTGTTTAAGAAATAGATTTTTAAACTTGTATAACGTATTCTTATTTAATTGTTCAGGGTCGTACCTAATTTATTGCGCTCCGTACAGAAATACTCACCTTCTCACCTTTATAAGGTTTGTCCGACGTCCGTATTACCCAAATACGCAAGGACTCTATTTGCATCTGTGCCAATTAAAAACGGCGAAAATAGACTAAAACATTTTTTTAATTGATCGAAAAAAGTTCACATTTATAGAAAAACAAATTTTTCAATGACTAGAATTATATTTTCAAAAAACAAAAATTTCAAAATACGCATTGTCAGAGTTGAAAATTTTCAACTTTATATTTGTATACGCAATTCGTATTTGGATAACATTCATTGAAATACATGTATTTAACTTTTGAGGTGAATAAATTCGTACGCATACGCATGAATTTAGGTACGACCCTCACGTCTGAGAAATTTCAATTGCGTTCGTCTCACTATGTCCAAATTTACATTCTAATTGTATGTATATGTATATAAGTTACTTTCGGGAGGTATGTCAAAATATATGTCTATTGTCAAAAAGCACACCTCAGTTTTGTATACCTACCGAAATACCTAATTATAGTCATATCTTTAAGAAAATGAGTCAAGGATATTAAGCATACCACGAATGGGCTGGGACCTTTATGCAAAGAGGTTTTTATTAAGAAAGAAATTATTTTAAGAAATAATTAAAGATTTACTAGTCACCTAGTTTGGAAAATTATCATAGGTTTCAAATTCGCGCGGAATATTTAAAGGGTGCTATGTTGAAAGTCCTATATTTAAGGAGAGGTATTATGTTAACCCCAGAATTGGGAAAACCAAATATGTAATAGCCCTGTCTTGTTGGAAAATGCTACTGAAATATTAATAATATAGAAATTTGGTTTTAGCCGAAATGTAATTGTCTTACCATTTTTTGCCTAATTTTTCACATAAGACATTCAAATCAAAAATCTCAAAATATGTTTCTAAACTATACTTAGATTTCGGCAAATCATATAAAATATAATATTTACTACCGGTGGATTACCCTACGGAAACCAACATTACCCCATAAATCGTGATCAAAATATTACCCTGAAAAACAACAAAAATTATCACTTGTCTATTATCGGGGAATCACTATTAAGTAACTTATTAAAATGATTGCTAACCAGCCCATTAACTTATCGACATACTTTTCGTTAATTAACACAAAAATCATCAAAGTAAATCCACAACA
Organism: Musca vetustissima; assembly: GCF_032173495.1. Classification (NCBI taxonomy): domain Eukaryota; kingdom Metazoa; phylum Arthropoda; class Insecta; order Diptera; family Muscidae; genus Musca; species Musca vetustissima. Next base: position 12,422 of record NW_026879782.1, on the reverse strand, counting down.
GCAACAACAACAGATAGTTGTCGTTAATTTAGTCATTTAAAATAGCAGAATTATACTATTTGATTGAGATTCTATACATTTTAACGATAACATCAAATAGTAGAAATGCCTTTGGTAACCGATTTTAATTTCGTTAATTAAACACTTATTACGGTGAATTACCCACAGAAATAGTTTGTAAGCCTTTACTAACACGTGTTAACTATATTTTTTATTGATTTTGTTCAATTTTATTGATGTCTCAATTTCTGTTTTAGGATTCAATTTTATTTGACAGTATTAAAAAATATAAGATTTATATTTCTCATAATTAATTAAAATTTGAATACTAGCAATGTATTTATTATGATATACAAATTTAAATAACTGATTTGACTATAATTTGACTATAATTTAATGGTAAAAATGAAAAGAGGAGGAATACCCATTTTCGTGTTTAACAAGACATTTGCAGACAAATGCATACTTGTTTCCCACTTTTTCGTCACTTTGCACATAAACATTGTTGTTGGTATTGCTAGTTAAAGTAATAAACCTATTAGAGAATATCAGGTTAGAAAATTGTGTTAGTGATGTAAATTATTTTTTCGGGATAATAATGGCTTGAGTTATGGAAGTCCGACTGTATGTGAAAAATGGACAAAAACTGCTGGCAACTGAAATTGGAAAGATAATAAATGCCGTATAACTTTTTCAAAAAAAAAAAACAATAATAATAAATAAAATGAACAAATAAATTCAAAATTAATTTTGAAATTAATAATAATGCATAGAGCAGTAAGGAAAGCGCAAAAGTCGGACGGAGCCGACTATATGATACTCTTCACCACTTAGATACTCATATTCTATATATATAAAAATGAATTGCTGTTCGTTAGTCTCGCTAAAACTCGAGAACGGCTGAACGGATTTTTCATATCGTAGTCTTGAAATATTCGTGGAGCTTCAGGAAAGGTTTAAAAGGTGAGAAAAAATCGAAAAACGCGAAAATTTTGCAAAAAAATTATTTGCATTTCCACGAATTTAGTTTCGAGCTATTTTGATTGCCCCACGTCATAGTTGTTATTTTGAGATATTTTGGGCTAGAATTGGTAGCGTATCATTTCTCTAAGCCTTCATTTGTCAATTATTGAAAATTTTGAAAATATTTTTTTTTTTCAATTGGATTGACATTGTATTGAAAAAATTTTTGTGAGAATTCAAAAAATACTTGAGGTGTATCATTGAATTTACACGTTTTCCATAAAATGCCCGTACATTTGGGACAAACGCAAGGATGAAAATCAGAAGACATCCGGAATAGAGTTCTGATTCAAAGATCCATGCCCTAAGTCATTTTCTTAAAATAATAAAAATAGTTACATAGGGACATTTTATTCCTTAAAGTAGCTAAAATGTTGCTATGCCGCGGGAAATCAGGTGGTCATTTGCCTATTTGTTTGGTTAGTATCTTTGAACTAATAAACTTAACACCTCATATATCCGATACCAATAATGTGTATCACAGAGAAAACTAATGTATGTACGATGATATTTTCTATCATTATGTTCATATCAAAAAAAAAAAAAAAAAAAAACATGATGTACCTATTCGTATTGAACCTGTGACTATAAAATTACAAATACCTCAATATGTCAACTAACGATAAGTTAAATTAGGAGATCTAATAACATGTAAATATGTTGTTAAGATCGAACTTTTCATACCTTTTCATATGCATACTTCTTAAGTCTGTCGGGACATTTATAGGGGTACAATGTTAAAACACTCTTTAACAATAATGTTCAAAATTATAGACACACTGGCTGGAAAAAAAAAATGGGGTAAGAACTTCAACATACCGAAAATTAAACGGGAAATATGTATGGCTCTCTTTTAATACGTTATGCCAACTCTATGAGAAAATTCGGTCAAAGTATTCACAATTCCGAAAGTGGAGTGGGAACTGTATGTAGGAGCTTGGGCCTCAAAAATGTGTGTTACCCTTCAATATCTCATTATAGTATATTACAGCTACTACAATGGGAATGCATATATATTAAATTTTGGAAGGACGATTTGACACCATATGAGAAAATACCAAACAATGTGGGATACAATTATATGGGGCTGCACGGAAACTTTTACCAATATAATTTTTGGTAAAGAGGTTTTAATCATCCAAAATAAAAAATTACAGTCACTTTGGTTGAAACACTGGAACAAACTCCCCAAAATATCGAATATTTTGAGTAACGTTATATGGGAGCTACCTCAAAGAGTGGACCAATATAGATAATTTTAGTAGGATTCATTCTACCAAATAACAACCAAATGGCAAATTACAGCCGATTATATTTAAAAACGTGTCCAAATCCCCCACAGCATCAAAAATTGTGGGGTACCATTCTATGGGGGGTATTTGGAAGCTTGAGCGAAAATAAAATTACAGCCAAATACCGAATATTAAGGGATACCGTTATATGGGAGCTATCCGAATACTTGGGTCAATATTGATATTATTAATTAGGGAAATTTTCTGCTCAATAAGTATGCCTAATATTAAATTAGAAGCAATTCTAAACTAGCATTATATTGCGTTACCGTTATATGGAAGTCATAAATATATTGGGAAAATTTTAATTATAACCGAAGGTCTAACTTATATTAATTCAAACACGAATTCAATAATTCTTAACCTTATATTCACCGATATTTTAGATGACAAAAATAGCAACATGACTTGCTCATTAACATCAAATTTTAGATATTCGGTACTGTAATGTTACTTTAAGTCTGATTTGATAAATACGAAGGTATTACATGAATCTGTACAATCCACCTTATGGTGGAGGGTATAAAAACAAACGTAAAATTCCGAAAATTATACATCAACAATATTGCTAGGCAAGACAACGTTTGCCGGGCCCGCTAGTGTACAATAGATATAATAGACGTAGCATCTTTGTACAATAGATATAATAGACGTAGCTATAGTTATTTAAACTAATTTAAAATAACCCATACACATACCAATCTCAAATTTATGAAAAATGTAATCTTTTTGTAATCAAGGAGCATCCACCATTTGGTATGCTGCAATACTATGCGCTATCCAAAATTTATCTCGACACAAAAACCAATACACGTTAGTCCAGATTAAATTTGGTCCGTTATGCACTAATTCGTCCTAAGCGGACAAACTTTAGTTATTTGGTACATCATTTTGATGAAATCGGATGAAAATATATTAGAAACTATATTTAAAAAAAACCGACGAAAATATATATGAGAGCTATATCTCAATCTGAACCCATTTCAACAAAACTTAACGGATGTCAACCTGTTGTAAGTTCAACATGTAGTAACTTCAATACGCTATGCTATATTTTGTCTCAATCGGACAAACATTGAAAGTATGGTGCACCATTTTCATAAAATCTGTGGAAACTATATATGGGAACTATATCTAAATCTCAACCGATTTCTACAAAACTTCGCATACATTAATCCAGACCTAATTCAGTACGCTGTGCAAAACTCTGTCTCAATCGTACAAATATTGGCAGTATTGTGCCAAATAAAACCCGAAGAATATATATATATATATATATATATGGGATCTATATCTAAATCTGAACCGTTTTCAACAAAACTTCATGGTTGTCAACCTGCAGTAATTTCAATATGAATGTCAACATGTAGTAACTTCAATACGCTATGCTAAATTTTGTCTCAATCGGACAAACATTGACAGTATGTTGCACCATTTATAAAAAAATGGAGGAAACTATATATGGGAGCTATATCTAAATCGGAACCGATTCCAACAAAACTACACGCATACGCCAATCTGGACCTAATTCAGTACTCTGTTGAAAATTTTGTCTTAATCGGACCAATATTGGCAGTATGGTGCTCCATTTACATAAAATCGGACGAAACTATATGTGGGAGATCTATCTAAACTATTCTCAGATTTTCTCCAATTTCAATAGGGTTTGTGCTTGGGCCAAATTAGTGAGCTGTGCCAAATTTCATCCAAATCGGATCATAATTGCGACCTGCACTTTCTTCAAAAAATACATGGACGGACGGACAGACGGAAATGCATAAATCGACTCAGAAAGTGATTCTATGCATATTCTCAAAAGGAACCATGGGTCTTGATTCTTTTTGCATGTTACAAACATATGCACAAAGACACAAAGGGTATAAAAATGAAATTGACTTAATTTTAGCTTGAAACTATAGTTAATTTTAACATTAAAATTATCATGTTTGGGGTTCTACACCTATTTTTATTCCTTAGGATCAGTTTTAAAATAATGATTTAATTTTTTAGCATGTGTTTGTTTTCGATTTTGACTTACTGGCAAAACAATATATAACCAGTAAGCGGAGCAGTATAGTCGGACGGGGCCTACCATACGATATCTATACAACTACCACCGAACTCTAACTTTCTGCGGTCTGGGCAATATTTCGTGATATTTATACCGTCTCGCCCGATTAGTGGTCAACAGCACCTCTTCCTTACACTTTTAATTACTTGCCCAGATTACCTTCACCTATGTTTGGTTAAGCTTTCGGTCCACTTCATTATTATCTGATTATCACCGAAAATTACAGGAAAATTCCATGGAATATTTCAAAGCGATCAGCGCTATATTTCCACCCTCTAGTGTGCTGATGGGTAGTATCATATATAGCAAAGTAAAAGAAGAGTTTCGCGAACAAACAGATATGATCTATTCCCAAAGGTTCGGGATGCGAGGAATAGTATACCCAAAGATCAAATTGAGCATCTTATAGGTTTAATGTCTCGTAGGTGCGCTGAAGTAATCAAAAATAATGGTTATGCTGTCGATTACTAGCAAAATTTAAAAATTTATTAGAAAAAATCAAAATGTTGTTTTAGTTTTGACCAGGCAAAAATTGTGCCAATTTAGTTTTGCATAGAATAGTTTTTATTAAAAAAAATTTGTTTATATTTTTTGATTTTTATAAATGAATAAATTACCTATTTATTTCTGAAAAAAAAACTTTCACTATAATTTTATTTTCATAAAAGTTACAGGTCATTTATTTAGCTTTTAATTTCAGTTGCTTTAGTTTTGGCCACCAGTGTATATTGTTAGGAGTATGTTTGAAATGGAAAATGGGATATACCGGACCACGTTTTGGTATGGCACCCATATAACGGTACTCAAAAAAAAAAAAAAATGGGGAAATATGTCACGATTTTCATCCGAATTACGAGGGCAGTTCGGAAAGTTCTTAGCCTAGCACAAAAAACGTGGTATAAACAGAAAAAAAGTTAAGTGTTTTGGAAATTTCCATCTCAGTTATGAACACATGTTACATTTTGTTTCGATCTGGCAACACCTTCACATAGAAACAGGTTTTCAAAAATGAGGCACTCGCAATTATTTTACAATGAATGCACGAATTTCGAATTTTTCCATTGTAAAAAACTGCGCTTTTTGTGCTAGGCTAAGAACTTTCCGAACTGCCCTCTTAGCTGTCTTTTGGCACTTTGAGTTCCCTTGTGCGTCTTTTGCCTAACTTTTTGTTTTGGGCTAGATCAAGTCAGAGACTGTCCCAAAATTGGGTCCCACGTATTGTAAATGTGCTATAGTTTGCGTAACATTAATAAATATCCTTTACATCCTCGATCATGAGTAAATTCTCCCTTTTGTAATTAATTTTACGAAATTACTTATTAATTGAATTCTAACGCATTAGCATTTTCCGCCTGTGGCTCTTTTTTACTTTATAGTCGACTTTTATTGCTATCAGGCATTTCTCGCAACAGCATATATGCAGATACGTGACGCGACCATAATCAAATTCGATGCATTTCTTTATCCGACCCACATCTACGACGCTTTGTTTGATAAAATAGACACTCCAAATGTTTGCAGTGTGCGATGAACTTCTTTCATAGAAACTTTTGGCTAGATGACTGGCCAGCTGACTGACATGGTTGTCAGTGCATTGTCTCGAAGATTCCCCAGATAAGATAGCTTTTACACAGAGAGTGAGGGAGGCATATGCTTTCTTTTGGATTAATTTATTATTTTAAATATTAGTATTTTTTATTTTTATTGTTGTTTATAGCATAATTTTATCGTCGATTGCGAGGGGACCCAAACAAACAAGACACTAAAAAGTCACTCACTAAATGGAGTGAATCCAGAGATTTCGTTGCAACAATAAACGAAATAGCAATAGTAATAATAACAATAACAAAATAATAATCGGAAAAGCAAATATTGAAATGGAAAACTTTTTTTTGTTTTTTGAAAACACCCCTTTTTAAGAACTGTTGTTACTGCTGCTGTATTATTGTTTGAAATGTAAATCTTCTCGTTGTTGCTGACGACAACAATTTGTTCGTTGTTTATCAGTTGGTTGGTTGTTTGCTCTCGCAACTGATATTTCAACTGATTTTTTATATGGCCAAAAGTGCAATAGCTTTGTTAAAGTCTTTAACACTTTTTTTGTTTTGTTAACAAAAGAAAAAAACTTTCATAGATATTCTAATCATTCTAAACAATTGCTAAACGAATATTATTTTTATTTTGATGTTTTTGTTTTGTTTTTTTTTTTTTTATGCTCAGTCAAATAAGTAAGCAGTACTGCGAAAAACCACAAATAGTTTTATTGTTATTGTTTTTTCAACCGTCATTGCTAAGTGCTGCTCGTGCATTAGATGCCAGCGTACGAACAACCCTCCAAAACAGCACAGCACATGTGTTGAAGTTCTATGACGGCAAATTTGAACTTGACAATAACAAATTCTTATTTCATAATTTTCAGATAAAGCCTCTGTTAGGCTAGGTCCAAATTTTGAGTCATTGACAGAAATTGCGATACAATGGGACTCATTAATACTTCAGGAAAGATGTAGTCAAGATCTTTACCATGTCATTGAGTGTCACATGACACACAAATCCCATCTCATTACCCATTAATATATTCTTAGTTGTACTATTCGAACTTAAGGAGTAATTTATTTTGTAAGATCTCGATATGATTGATTATTTACATATTTCGGGTTTTTTTATGTCATATTTTTGAAGTCATATACAGTCGAGTACGATTATAGAGAACTAGAAGGGACCAAGCAAATTAGTTTGTTATAGAAGAAGTTCGTTATATCCAAGGTAAGGCAAAACATAGGTTTAGCAGAAAAAATATATATTCAGTTAGAAACAAGTATGTTTGGTGTCCTTTTGAACAATGCATTGGTCTGTTCAAGCACTTTTTATACCCTACACAACTATGTTGTGCAGCCCCAAGAGTTTGTAACGCCGCGAAATATTGGTCCTAGACCCACCTTTAAGTATACCGATCGTCATATGTCGACTAGCTGAGTCGATTTAGACATGTGTGTCCGTCCGTCTGTCCATTATAATTTGTAAACACGATACAGGCCACAGTTATGTACCAATCTTCATGAAATTTTTCATGTAGGATGGGTTCTGCCCAATGAAGACTCCTATTGTTTTTGATAAAGATCGGTTAATATTTAGGGGATGAAATGGACCAAATACTTAATTTTTGTCGGTTTTTCTGGCCGCTCTAGAGGCCGTAATTATGGCTCGAACATCGCGAAATTTTACATGGAGAAGGGGGTCGGGCCAAATAATAAGCATGGCTGTTTTGATAAAGATCGGTCAATATTTATTTGTAAGAAAAATTACACCATTTTTATTCTGGGATTTATATATTTACTCCTGAAGGATATAGACCCGTTGATAGCATTAAAATACAGTCGAGTAAGGTTATAACGAACACCGATTATAACGAACTTTTCTTATACCGAACACATTTCCGAGTTTTATGACATATTTATACCCTTCATCACACTGTGGTACAGGGTATTATGTCTTTGTGCATATGTTTGTAACAGGCAAAAGGAATCGAGATAGACCCATGGTTTCTTTTGAGAATATGCATAGAATCACTTTCTGAGTCGATTTATGCATGTCCGTCCCTCCGTCTGTTGATGTTAAAGTGTAAACAAAGTACAGGTCGCATTTATGATCCGAATTGAATGAAATTTGGCACAGCTCATTTATTTGGCCTAGGAACGAACCCTGATGAAATTAGGAAAAATCGGTTCAGATATAGATAAAGCTCCCATATATTTTCGTCCGATTTAAGTTTCTTGAAAATAGGTTCAGATTTACTTACACCTCCTATCAGGGACGTACGGCAAGGGGGGGGCAGCCTCCCCCGAAATGATTTTTTCACTGTAAATTTATGTTTGCAACAGCGAATTTTTTCATTTTGTACTACCGTCATTTTGTACTCATAGAAGTCCTACTTTCTATTTGCAAAAAACTCTAGTAGTCGATGTTCACAATCCTCCCTAGATACCAATCTGTTATCATTAAAGAAGTTTTTGCAAAGCAAGAAAGAGATGATAATCGCTTGGTGCCAAGCCCATTTCTCATCTTCATCACCATCCGTTTAAAAAATGGGTCTATCTCATTCCGTTTGGCCAAGGCTTCGCAGATGGAAATTCGATCCATCCTATTTTTTCTGTTAATTGGTGTGGCACCCAAAAATCGAGCTTCTTTTTGAATCCAGCTTTGTGTAAATGGTTTAAAACAGTTTTATGGTCGATTTTTACCCCCTAAGCGAAATTACGACTGCTCAAAAATTTCCTGAATGGAATCTACGAAACCAAAATTGCACATAATTGACTGTAACAGTATCGGAACCATAAACACCATTCACAATTTTAGCCGCTTGGCATGCATTTTCGAATTGTCAAAGAAAAACTGTAAAATGTACCGAATTTTCTCTTTGTTCACGTCCATTTTTAACACCCTGTAACTCACAACTGAATGCACCAAACAAAGAACACCAAAAAAATTCGTTTCCACGACAGAGGGGTCTACGATCCGAAACGACCCGAGTCTTACTCGGCCAACGTCTGTCACCTCAGCCCATTGTGTAAAAGCAATAGGGCTGCTACAACAACAACAACCAAAATATTTTTTTACTGCGAAATGTCACCCTTCCAACGAGCATAAATCTAAAATTGTTTGATCGATACTTTACGAGAAATATATCAGGATGAAAAATACTCACAAGCACTCAATATAGATATAAAGAACTACCAATAAAAAAATCATCACGTCATAACTTAAAATGTTGACCTATGACCTATTTGATGATCGCCAAGGCTTTTCATCCCCAAAAGGAAATATCCTACCCGCAGATATGAGTTCTATTTTGTCGGCTAGTGTAATTAGTGACGTTATTAAATCATTTAAATATTTTATTTATTGATTCGTATTATTTTATGGGTCATTCGAACAAAGTCTCCGATCCAATGCTAATTAATATAATCGATACAAGAATAATTTCATTAACGGTATTTGTTAATTTAGGCTGCTTCTTTCTAGAAGTTAATAAATGATAAACCTATAAATATATACATGGAATTTGAAATAACAAAATATATATCTGTAACGTCTTGATATACATGTTTGCCCATTTCCAATTTACAAACAAATTTTATAATTTCTTCTGAATAAAACATGTGCATAATTTATTTACAGCATAATAAGACATTTCCGTTCACCTTGAAATCAAAAACAAAATGCAATTTTCATATTCAATTATGTTGAAGACAAACGGTCATAATTAAATCTTCCGATACCGTTTCGATATTCAATTCAATTTGTATGACTTATTGACTAATGATGTTTTTTTTCTTAAAACCATGTAAATCAATATTTTATTTTATTTAAATGTAAATACAATACTAAGTATGTGTAAATACATATGCATATATGTTGAAATGCAGTAAAATGCAACCGGAGATTATGTCGAGTGCAGTGTCAGGGCAGCATTATTTTGTTGTTGTGGTTGTCATTTTTACAACAAACGACGTTTATCAATTTTTATGGCCAGTCTATTTGAATACGAGAATTATTTGCAAAACAAAAAATGCTATGCAATAAAAAATAAAAACAGTAACGCCACTCAATGAAGTCGATATATCTACAGACATATATACCTAGAGACAGATAGACGTATATTAACAGCTGTACGTAGTAATGTATTCCAATTGATGTTGGTGATTTATGAATTGTTTCAAGCTTGTCTTTTCGCAAACGTGACAAAATATTTAATTTCCATTTCGCATAGCCGATAAATTGAATTGCGAATCAAATACCGCACTAATTTGACAAAGAATAATCCAGTGCGGTCATTGATTTATATACTCATATATTCATATATTTACATACATGTATTGTGTCGAAAATAGCCGAAATTTCGTTTTGGTCGAAATATTAGAATGAAAATGTAAACATCGGATTCTACGTGTTGCAATGAACAAATATTCAAGGGGAGAAGAATAAGAAACGTTTAACTCACTATATCACAAGTCCAAAGATCACCACGAAGCTAATAGAACATAAAGTGTAGAAATTTTGAAAATATGTATGTTGAAGTGATTTGTAAAATCTCCAAAATTTGTTTTATAGAACATAATTCACCTCGCTACCGATTATAGTGACCATATGTCACAATATTTAAAGATAGGGCATGAAATTTTGTTCACACACGTTGCTTATATTAGATTTTTTAATAGTACTCATTTAACGGCACAGTCCATTTTCAGTGACTGTACAAAATGCATTATAGAAAATGATTAACGTGGGACCATGTAATAACGGTCACGCATTAAATGGTCATAGCCGTATATAAGTCGATGTGTTTAAAGAATTATGTGACAAAATTGAGGTTGAAAAATTCCTTTTAGGACTGAAAGCCCAAAAAATAAAAATTGTCCATAGGTGAAGTTTTGGAGTTTTTTTCTTGGTTACTCTAAAGTTCTTGAAGTTATTGAGGTTTTTTCGGGATATTTTTGAGATGACATGTCAAATCGAAACATATCCTCTTTCTATCGTCTTTTCGTACTTATTTTCATGAACAGTAAAACGACGAGATTTTTCACACCCAAATATTTTACAAATAGTAAAAAAATCGGTGTTGTCGACAGATATAATTAATAATTACACATAGGTATTCGCTTTATATAAGGCATGTTTTTATTATTATTCAATTTGCTTCAATTTAAAAAAAATCAAGTTTATAATATATTGACCCTTTTGGGGCTTTGTAGAGATAATAGATACTGCAAAGTTTGTTTCAAATCGGACATTTATAAATGTTGAACATTATGATCATGACCAGACAGAGGGAGTGATTTGATCCCAACTTCCCATCTTTGACTTAATTTAGGTTTTGTAAAACTAATAGATTGTACAAAGTTTGGTTTGTATCGGAGATTCCATTCGCCTAATATTCCATTCGCCCCATAAAGCTGAGGGTAAGAAAATCTCTCAAAAGATTTCAGATATGGTTCTCAAAGACAAGAAATCGACCTACGTATTTTTTCAAAGTCCTTTTTCCACTGTTACCTGATCCCTGCTCAGAAAGCCTTATGTCTATGTATACAAATACATCTCGCTTGAAATATTTACCATGACAATATACTTTTTGGAAAATGAGGTTAGATCAGTAGTTTCGGTGAATGCCATATAGATTATTAATAATTTTTATAGTTGGATTACACTGATCTTGATAACGTTTATTTCCACAAGACGACGGGAAAAGTTTTTTTCTCTCATGACCACCTTTGCGACTTCATTGTCGGTTGAAAACACCAAAATGGATATAGTCCTGTAAGCGCACTTGTAGTGAGCATTTGGCTGATATTGTTAAATTCTCCAACAGAGGAACGTACTCAGGTGTGCCGCACCCCATGAAAATTTGCACTTACATTGCTTGTAATTTAGGGCTATTGGGTATGATTTTCAACAGAATTGAATCTAATTTAATTGTTTGGGTGCTCACTTGGTGTCAAATATGCCTAACAAAACGCAGGCACCTATGTAACGGAAACCAAATTGGTAATTTGGTATTTTGGTGGCAACCATATAAGGAGAAAATGATAATTTTAGGTCCATGATTCCGCCCAACTTCCCATGTTTTTTGCCCTACATAACTATGTTGTCAGGGTAATATAGCTTTGTGTGCCCCCAAGAGTTTGTAAAAATGCGAAATATTGGCCCTAGACCCAACTTTTAGTATACCGATCCTCATATCTCGATTAGCTGAGTCGATTTAGACATGTGTGTCCGTCAGTCCGCCCGTCTATTATAATTAGTAAACACAATACAGGTCATAGATATGGCGCAATCGCAACGAAATTTTGTACGTAGGCCGGGTTCTGGCCAAAAAAATACCCCTATTGTTTTTGGTAATGATCAGTTAATATTAATCCTTTCAGTGTTTTTGTCGAATTTATTCGACATTTAAAAATTCTCTCTTTCTTTGCGATTTTTCGGTTATGTACCGTTAACATTGATGTTTTTGTTTTTGCGGAAAAACAGACGAAACTGTC
>NW_026879781.1:0-29154 GCF_032173495.1 Musca vetustissima | reverse complement strand
AAATATCACAAATGAGACGTTACCCATAAATGGGGGATATTTCAAAGCATAATTGCATTCATTGTTACCCAAGAATAGGACATTCCATTCGCCTATATTGAATATATAAATATTGAAAATGTTCACCATTTGTGGGGACTGGTACCTCCCCACAAATGGAGTGGACAAAATTTTGACATTCTATTAGCCCAATATTGGATTTAGAAATATTGACATTTTTACCATTTATGGGGGAAGTACCAGAACGAGTGGGCCAATGGGTCCCATCTTCGGACTCGAACTAGGCTTGGTAACGATAACAGGCTGTGCAAACTTTGGTTCAACTGTGATAGTGCGTTCGCCTGATATTAATAAAATAATTTTTAGCACAATTTTTAACAATTTGTGGGAGAGGCATAAAAGTAAGTTTGAAAAAATACTACGATGTAAAAAACATGCACGAAATCCGTTGCGCCCTTCGAGAGTTAGGGTGTGCACCAGCCGGCTAGACGGACGGACATTTGTAAATCGACTCTAAATTGTTTGAATCGGATTTGGTTAAAAAAATGGGGTCTCAAAATAGGGAAGTACCGTTATATTAGGGGCTACCAGAAATTTGGTACCCAATAAGAACCCAATGTACTAATTGCAACAGACAGGCAGACGTCATAGAATTTTATGCTGATCAAGAATATATCGTCATCATAAATGCAAACGGACTTAACTACACTTTTACTAATTTTACAGGAGAAGCAAGAAACGTTATAAAATCTATAAAAATGGAGCATTGCTCGAAATTTTTTTATAGTTTAATCGCACTATAGAGCCTTTTTTTTTTTTTTTTTTTTTGAAAAAAAAACTTAGTTTTTTGGTTTTCAAAGGTTTTATGTCAGTTACGTCCTTTTGACTTCACATTTTCTGAAACAAAAGGACGTAACTACAACACAATTGCAGTACAACAAAGTGAATAAAAATTATCCGATTGAGACTAAATTGGGTCTATAGTGATGTGTGTTAAGTTTCGTGAAAATCGGTTCAGATTTCGATATAGCTCCCATATACAGTTTCGACCGATTTTATATAAATATTGCACAAAAGTTATTAAAAGTACCTTGCAGAGGGTACTTTTCCACCCAGTGGGAAACAAAAATTCCTTATTATAGCTGATTGGTTAAAAAAAATGAAAAAAGGCTTAAATTTGGGATACCGCTATATGGGGGCTACCGTAACATTAATATAGGTTTAGAATCTCTATCTTCAATATTGTGAGCTTTAGTTTTTTACAGGAGTGTAGTTACGACCGTTTGCATTAATAAAAAACATGCTATTGTAGTTACGTCCGTTTGAATTTCTTTAATTAGATCGCTGTTTTTGACGTTAGATCTCTAAATTTTTGTGTGAAGGTGTAGTTTGATTAGACAAACAATAATCAAACAAAAAGTCAATTTCGAATTTTTCTCTAGTTACGTATATTTGAATTTATGATGACTATTTATAATTTATTGGGTCTGAAATAATTATTTCGATGAGATACAAACGGGTGAAAATGTGGGTTTTTTTGTGTAACTTCCTGATTTGTGGCTAAACTACACAACGCACGCACATGTGACAATGTATGATTTTTCGATATAATCACTGCATCCACCCAAAATTGATGCCGACATTTTGAAGCCGGATTTTCGGTGTTTTTTGAATTTCTTACAATTCTTACAATTAGGACGCGCATCCAGATAATGGACTAAACTAATTATAGGATTGTAGAACTAGTGATTTTGCTTCGTTTAGTGCAATTGGGTTCCAAAGACGAAAATTTGGTTCGTAAATTTTTATAAAAAAAAAAACTATTTTTTGAGTCCTAATGTAAGAAGGTCCATTCAAATTCCGTGGAACCCTGCGTGATTTTAGTTTTTTTACGTGTCGGATTTTATGAGCCCATCCATGTTCAATTCCGCCCAATAAAACGGCGGATATAGGTACCTTGAATGTGGGAAAAACTGCAAAAACTTATTTTTACAAATTCGTATATAATCGCGTTTTTCTTCGAATTGATTTCACATACATTCATTCTTGTGTTATCATATTCGCGAATCTGTGTGAAAATAGGTCAAACATATATCGATACGCGAATAATATGCGTATTTTATCAAAAATCGATTGTGGAGGCACATCCGTGGTTCTTAACCGATCCTTTAAAAAATAGGTGCCCTTTTGTGTATTTTCATAGGAGATTACTGAAATCGGATGCGCATAAAAATCGTATGTACGTTGCGCCATTTTTAGTCATTTTTAGGGTTTTTGCATAGTAAAGTGGATCGAGTGGCACACTTTGGCCGCTTAATGAAACCTCGAAAAATGCATAATTATTGGAAGAGATGGATTCGGTTTATACGAAAACCGAATGCGCATCAACTGATTTCAACTAATACGCGAATCGCATGCTTTTCAATATTGATCATTTTTAGGAATTTTATGTGTAATATATTTAGTCACTCTTAACAACGAAACTCTTATTAAATGAATTTACCTATATTTAACAATCATCCAAAAGAATTTGCAGAAGAAAGCGTCGTATATTGTAGAAGATTAAAGGAAAACCGTATCCTTTTAACAATACTAAAAAATCGAAAATTCAAAAAAAAAAAAATGTTTTCATTCAAAAATTAATTTATTTTATTTTCCGATATCTCCATGCTTCTATTTGTTTTTCGCGACTATTATATCGTATTTCAATTTGATTTGACAAGTATGCAAAGAAAACAAATATTTTTCACATTTTTTGTAATTTGATTTTAAGGGAACCCCTCCCCCATTCTCGATTTTATTTTTTCAAGATTTTCAATGGGCTGGTAAATCAATACCAATGCTTGTTAAGGTTTGTAACTTTGCACATATATAATTGACGATTTAAAAGAGAAGAAAAATAATTTACAAAAAAATTTTGTTATTGTTTTGTTGTAGTTTTTTGTAATTAAAGAAAAGTCCTAATTTTTGATGGCGGGCATGATAACTCCTCACTGGAACATCGGAATCCGAAAATTCCAACGGTGTTAGAAAGAGTACATGTCTGACTCTCGTATGAACTAGGATTATTGACTTCGCTCTAAAATTAAGAAAATGGTGGCCCTTTGAAAAAATATTTTTGAAAAATCGCGGATTTTTTACCAAAAACCAAGTTAAAAAATAAGGAAGATCTTCACCGATTGGCTTTATCCTAGTTCATACGAGAGCTATACACTCCCAGAGAAACGTTGCAAAATTTGGAACCGATTGGATTATTAGTTTTGGAGTTATCATGCCCGCCATTCGCAAAAAAATGTTTAGAGAAAAACGCGTTTAAAGTTTGAGAAGCCCTTCAGCCGTCACTTGATGCTGACACAATAAATCGGATATATCTTCAACAGTTCTTGAGATTTTCACTTGAAATTTTGTAGAGACATTCTTTAATCAGTGTAGATTCGAATTATATCAACAAAAATTTTGACCCCGAGAATGGGGGGGTCCCCTTAAAAGAATTTCGTAATTTCCCACATAGATTGTTATTCTAAAACCAATATTTACATAAACCAAATTTTTGTGTATGTTTGTCCGTACCCCTTGATATTTGCCTTACTGATTCATCATAATTAGACCTCGGATTTTTGCATATGTTTATGCTTTATCCTATTGCACTTAAATTTTGTATTTAGGCGTTTCATGCTTCAATTGAACGTTATTTGAAGTCATGTTAAAAATATGCCAAATATATCCAAAGATATGTAAATATATATATATATATATATATATATATATGTTAAGATAAGTATGCAAAAAATATGCAAAATATGCAAAAAATATGAACGGTAGGCTAGGTCGTGAGATTAAAGATAGAAAAAAATTGCACATATATTATTACTCCTAGGATGTTGGTATTGAAAATGGGATGTATCGGTCAACGTTTTAGTAAATGCTCATATAACGGTTCATATTTTTTTTTTTTGCATGTTTTTTACATATATTTAGCAAATTTTTCATAATACCCCAAAAATGTAACAGTTGAACCATGAAACACATACATACAATATTTGATTTCTTCATTATTGAAAAATATGCAAATAAGCAAAATCCGAGGTCTAATCATAATGTGCTTCTTTCTTTAGGGGACCCCCCATTCTCGGTGTCAAAAATGTTTTTGACTTAATTCGAATCTACACTAATTCAAGAATGTCCCTACAAAATTTCAAGTGAAAATCTCAAGAACTCTTGAAGATATAGCCGATTTATTGTGTTGGCTTCTCAAACTTTAAACGCGTTTTTCTCTTTTGCGAATGGCGGGCACGATAACTCGAAAACTAATAACCCAATCGATTCCAAATTTTTACACGTTTCTCGACGAAGATCTTCCTTATTTTTTAACTTGGTTTTTGGTCAAAAAATCGGCGATTTTTCAAAAAAATAATCCTAGTTCATACGAGAGCCAGACATGCACTCTTTCTAACACCGTTGGAATTTTCGGATTCCGATGTTCCGCCATCAAAAATAAGGACTTTTCTTTAATTACAAAAAACAATAACAAAATTTTTTGTAAATTATTTTTCTTTTCTTTTAAATTTTCAAATATACATGTGCAAAGTTGCAAACCTTAACAAGCATTGGTATTGATTTACCAGCCCATTGAAAATCTTGAAAAATTAAAATCGAGAATGGGGGGGGGAGAGTTCCCTTAAGTTAAATTCAGAATTCACTTTATGGACATGTAAATTTAACCAAAGCTTTTCTTTTTTCATAACATTCAACGGCTTTAAAAAGGAAGTTATAGCCACTAAATTAAACTGTCAATAGCTTGTCTACATATCCCCAACCGAAAGAATTCTAATACCATATTAAAAGCAACACGAAGTTACAAAAACAAAAAAAAAACATATAACGGAAATATAATCACTTGTAAAATGCAAACCAACCGTTTTGAGTTCTAGTTTTGACATTTAATTGCCAGGCATGACACAATCAAATCGTTTCGCGGTCATAGCTGAAATCCAGACACAGTCATTATTAAACGTTTTCGTTTATGACGGACTTAAGGACATTTGCATGGTAAATGCCAGATGATGAGGTGCCACAGCAGTCAATTGTTTCGTCGTTGGTCGGCGAACATAATAAAGAAATTCACATAAATTTTATTTAATAACCGTCATAGAGAATTAACAACTTTTTTACAGCCGAACACTTTTCAAAAAATGAATAACAAAAATCTAAGCTGATGGAGAATGTCCTCTATGCTCCTCCCCCCAAACCAACAAATGACACATATAGAGAGTTATTTCAAGTCATTTCACTATTTCACATGAAAAGGTTAAAAAAGAACATTCTTAGAAATAGCAACAACAAACAAGTCTTATTATATACCTTAAGGACTTTCTATGGATGTAAATCAAATAACAAATGACTACATACAGTACGTTATATTAAAATGGTTTTATACCCTGCATCTTATGGTGTAGTATTCAAAAATTAAGTTTATCATTTCAATTGCAACACATCGAAATATTGACCTGAGCCGCCCTTAAGTATATATATATTCGTAATCAGAATAGAATTCTACATCGATTTAGCTATGCGAGCCTGTTGAAATGGAGCTTGCAACGTTGAACATATTTTACCCGTACATTGCTAGTGCACCTAGTATGTTTGGTATATCCCCCATATCACAATACCACAAATATTATTTTTCAACTGAATTGAATGTGATTCTCATTGGATATAAATACTTCCAGCGGACAAGTAAAAACAAAGGCAATGGCGTATTCGATATGAAGCTCTCAGTGTATATAAATAACTGTCGCAAAGTTTGCAATCTCTAGCTAATAAGCTTTTATAGCTGCACGGTTTGTTGTATTTTTACAAATGTTTTTGTAATTTCGTGTATAAAAATTTTCAAATTACAATGTGTATTCTTATAAAAATAATTAAATAAATATTCTTATAAAAATAATTAAAGGGATCAAGCTGGCTAACCTAAAAAAGTAAACCAACACACATCCCTACAAACAAATGCCACACTAAATCTAAATTAATTAAAAATATCCTGTTTTTAGAAAATTGGTAGAAAACAAGTAAAAAAGTGTTAAGTTCGGCCAGGCCGAACTTTGGATACCCTCCACCAAAGAAATACTGACAAATTTTTGAAACGAAAACATAGGGAACATACATATAACGAACATAATTCTTCCAATCGAATGTTGTAAACCAAATAGAAAATTCAGCAATTTCAATGGGGGTTTTTCTAAAATCTCAAAACCCTAAAATGTTGACATATATTATTAACCCATGGTACGGCGAAACATGTGTATAAAATCCTGAAAATACTCCAATTTGGAGGGCAATATTATATATGAGTCATACTAAAGCGAGACCAATATTGACAACATTGTGTAGGAATTAGCAACTACTTGGTGTTTTCATGATATAAGGGGTTAGGCCTAATTAAGGGCCTATGTAGCTCAAGTTCCAAGCTAATATTTTAGTTTTGAATCCCAATACCGTCCATCACCCTAAATATAAAATAGGGAGGATGTTTTATATAGGACATGGTCCTAAATGCGGGTCGATACAGTTCATTCTCAAACCCCACGTTTTAGTTTTTATGTCGATATCCTCCGAGAGAAAAATTATTACAAGATATGGTTAAATCGACTAAATCGTTTTAGAATTCCATACTATGTGGGCTATGAAATGAAAATTTCGTCTACCGAATATCCCCCCTACTATGGTGGAATACAGCTATATGGGATAACTCCAATACACGGAAAAAATCCGCTAACTATTTTAATATAAAAAAAATATTAATAATTTTTGGTAGGAAGATTTGTTACCATATACAACTACAAAATACCAAATTACAGCGAATTCGGCTGAAAACCGTGCTCAAGAACCCCAAAATACCGAAAATTGGAGGGTATCCTTATATGGGGCTACCCGAAAAAATGGACCTATATTTATAATTTTAGTGGAGAGATTTGCTACGCAATAAGAACTCAAAGTACCAAATTTCAGCGAATTCGGTTGAAAAACGAGCTCAAGAACCCCGAAATACTGAAAATTTGGGGGTACCCTTATATGGGAGCTATGCCTAAACGTGGACCGATATAGCCCATCATCGAACTTGACCTGCCTGCAGACAAAAGACGACTCTATGCAGAATTTTGGCGTTCTATCTCAATTCGTTTAGACGCTAGAGTGATTACAACAGACAGACGGACATGCTTAGATCGTCATAGGATTTTACGCTGATCAAGAATATATATATTTTATAGGCTCGGAAATGATTATTTCGATGCGTTAAAAACGGAAAAACAAAACTAATATACCCTCCATACTATGGTGGAGGGTATAAAAGTAAAAAAAAATATAGAAAGTACCTTTGGGTAGATTCGGCATTTTAAAGTGCGCCACATTCGGTCATATACAAATAGTGCTATATTACTTTCTTATAATGTTTTTGAGTTTGTATTTAAAAATAATCCTTTAATATGGTTCGAAAGTACATATATAAGACCAAACGTGCTTGTATTGACGAAAATTCGATAGAAAAGACTATTTCTGATGGTGCGTATGGCCTTGAGAAGCCAACGTCCGAAAATAGAACCTTTAGAGGATCTGAATTTCAACCAGACTGTAGCGGTGATAATTACCAGGCTATAACTATGATGCCGAATGTGAGTTTTTATATTTTGAACAAATACTGAAATAAACATAAGTGCCGAATGTGCCCCAGTCTCACCTACCCACCACCATTAGAGAGACATTCAAAATATCTAAAATTTTTTGAGGGCTGAAAGGAGTAAAATCATGTTATGATAGATCCTTGAATATATCGAAATAGACGCGAGAAAAATACCGAATAGTGGAGCTATTGTTATATGGGGCTTTACCAAAACGGGGATCAATATTGACAATTTTTGGGAATATAAAAAACAAATTTCTGTCCTTTCAATTGAAGAGCGTATCCAAAATTCCGACTTGGGCTCATTTTTGGTATGGAAATATGTTAGTAAATTACAGCTAATTTATTTGGAAAACGTGTCTCAAATCCCCAAATACCATTTCCAATACCAAATATCCTGTCATTGCAAAATTTCAGAGCTCAATCTTAAATTTTTCAATCTGTATCGTGATTTCAACAGATGGACATGCATAAATCGACCTACAATAGTGTGGTCTCCAGTGAATATTTTGAGGCGTTGCAAACGGAATGACAAATTTAATATTAGTTATGGTGGATAAAAAAATATATACCCTCAGCCGTTTACAGGACAATATCATTTTCAGAACAATGTCAAGTTACTACTCAGTGTCCTCTATAGCCTCAGGAATTATATCATTCAAATATTGAGCCGATACTGGCCTTTTGGTGTGGACCTTATCTTTTACGTGGTCCAAAAGGATGAAGCCGTTGTCCATAAAAAATATTAATCATATTTTGATAGCGAATGCATCACCGGATCGAACCAAACAGTCACACGTTATGCTTCACAACACAAAATGGAAATTTTGCTTGTTGATATAGCCACCGAGGTGCAAATGAACCTCATCAATCAAAATGATTTTTCGAAACAAAAGGTAATCCCAAATAACTAATTTTGTTGAAAACCCCTATAATTATTCGCTGTTATCTTAAATAATTAATGAAAAGTCTTGTCAAAATCGATCCGGATATAACTTCCTTATTAAATTCTGACCATAATATGATTATTTTTTTACAATATGATTAGACATTTGGGTATCCATGTTTTTGGGATGCACCCTGAAAGAAATAGCTTGACGCGATAGTGCAACAGATTTATCGCTTCCAAAAACAAGTTGCAACACATGTAAACATGTTTTGTTGTCATATGATACCATCCAACCCAAACTAACAAAGTTACCAATACAATAACACTAAATAAACATCCAAGGAAAATGAGTTCCAGTTCCAGTTGTTCGTACATCAGTAAGTGTCAGGGCAAGAGTGTCGTCATGCTTCGAGTACATAAATTGTCTTAATGGGGATCTTTCTGTAAGTAGTATAGGTGTAAGGGTGTTTGTGTACTCACAAAAGTTTCTATATGTGTGTGTGTTTGAAAAAGAGAGAAATATTTTGTTTATTTATAACTTGCCGTTTGTTTTCGTGTAGTTTATCTTAATGTCCTGACTTGTTCTTAACTTAGAGGAGACACCTTTTTTGTTTTTGCCCGACTTAAAGTCATGCTCCCAATGTTGGTCGTTTCCCAACCCGACCCCAGCCCCGAAAGAAGGTAGAAGATACAGAAAACAAAACATATCCGTCCATGGTCATGTCCTGCGGCAACGTTGTTAGCATTTGTCCCAAACTGGATTTGTTGCTGTTGTCGTTGTTGTGTGAATTTATTTTATAGCCGTTTTCTTAGTTGCTTGTCTCCCTTCGCCTTCCCTTCAGATTGCTGCAAGCTTTTACATTTTCACATTTCCCTAAACACGATAAAATAAATACCGTAAAAATAAAATACAATGAAAACATGAATAAGGCTAATGTCCGCTTCCATGTTGAGTGTCATTAAGTTTTGCTCAACACTTGGCCACTTTTTTGTTCTCCTCTCTTCTGTTCTGTTTGTTTTATTTGTTTTGCCAGCGTCAATGTATTTTCAATGGGATTTTTGTGAGGGTATGCGCTACACTTTTACAGACAATTTATATTTTTTAGATGAAAATTGGTTTTATATCAAATCGGTAGATCGAATGATATCTTTTAAAGCAATAACAAATCAACTGTGATGCCAAAAGGAGGCATTGAGCTGTTAATGGTTTGGATTGTGGAATACGCTATAAATTGGTTTCAACTGCATATGAAAGGGCGAATTTTTAAAAGCTATTGGAATGTTAAACAAATCCTATACAAATATGAAAAAATACATGATTGAAGTTTCCAAAACATGAGAAAATAAGCATTTGATTTCTATTGATTTCTATGGATGGGAAATACTTAATGATACCTATAGGGATCACAGATTATTAGAAAGAGAAGACATGAAATGTTTGGTACATAGAGATATAGACTCCAAAATCATTTACAGCTTTGCCAAAGACTTTTCGTTACTAAACTACCAACACTAAATCATGTGCAGAAGCTGTCTAAATCTTAACCGGTTTCGGTAGCTTATGTAATATTTCGTGCCAACTAGACTACCCAATGATGTCGTTCCGCTGGAATTGCAATTTTCTAATTTAGAAAAATTAATGCGGCATATTTTGAGAATTCCACAAATTCCACACCTTGAAATTCACTATAATGTATTATTTAAACATTTCTGCGGGGTTTTGCACTCAACGTAAAACGATAATCTTTCAACAGAGATATTAATAAAATTCGAACTTGCATTTTAGCAAACCTCATTCCGATACAGTTCCTGGGACCATCACCAAATGGCAGCCAAGCCATCGAGTGGCGTTTTTGCATTTCTTCTGGCTCAAACCGTTCATGACGAAATGTTTCAGGTTCTGGATAAATTTCAGGGTCATGCTGTATGGCATCGACGGGAATATAAACGAGAGTAGCCTTGCATATTACATAGCCGGGTATATTGGTGGGGTAATCAACCTCAGCAGGACGTTGCAGTTGTGGCAGAACGATGTATTTACGAATGGTTTCTGAAAAAGATAGAATTTTGTTTAAATCATTTTATTTGTACGACATCTTTTGGACCGGTTCTCCTTACCCATTTCCTGGGTACCATCATAGGTAATTTCGCCCTGATAGTTTTCTTCTGTCTCAGTTTATCTTGTACCCTTTGATTCTTTGCCAATTCATACAGGACAAATGACAAGGTTGTTGAGGATGTCTCCAATCCAGCCACAAAGAAAAGAAAGGCATTTGCTTAATTTCCTGCATACTCAAACGTTCCGATTCATTTTCGGAATTTTTGATTTCAATCTCATATTCATGAAGTCATTATGTTTCACCTTGTTCTTTTCACTATATTACACTGTTTCGCGGACAATGCGGAAATATAATTTATCTGTTTAGCTTAACATTTCACGCATACGCAAACGCTTGGCCAAGCGGGAAAAAATATGTATGAATGTGTGCACAATTATGGGATGTCGAAATTTACTAAACATTTGTTTATTCATAACCCTAAATTCCTAGCACGCCATTAATTCCTTTACATCATTTCCTTGGAAACTCTCAGCATATCATCCAATACCTCGCGGCAATCATTGACGACCTTGACCACCAATGGAAACATTTGTTTAATTTTCCCGGAAGTAAATTTAATATGTGACCCGTTAAGGGATCATCTATGGGGTTATTAAAAACACCACGATTTTCTAAATTATGAGAATTTTTAATTAAAATATTCTTCACCAAATCCAGATCCATAATTAATGCCAAAGGTTGTACCATCATATGGAAACCACAAAACGGGCCCGTGCCCTTGAATTTATCATACACCTTGAATTTATCATATACCCTCTGAATTTATCATGTCCCTCTAAAATCTCAACAATTTTTAAGATATATCCGATTTATTTAGCAAGTGACGGCAAGAGGGCTTCTCAAACTTAAAACGCATTTTTCTCCAAACAGCGTTTTTGCGAATGGCGGGCACGATAACTCAAAAACTAATAATCCGATCGAAGTTTTTAGGACGTTTCTCTGTGAGTGTATAGCTATCGTATAATCGTATCGTACGATAAAGCCAATCGGTGATGATCTTCCTTATTTTTTTAACTTAGCTTGTGGTCAAAATAGGCGATTTTCCAGTGATGTTCCAGTGAGGAGTTATCAAAAATAAGGACTTTTCTTTAATCACAAAAAACAACAACAAAAATGTTCTGCCTTTTCAAATCTTCAAATCTTCCTTTTTAAACCTTTAAATCTTCCCTTAAAACTGTTTCTGGCCTACTTATATATTAAATTATGTACAATCTATTTTAACTTTTTCTAAGAGTCTTTCGGGTAAAATGTGGGACCCATATGAAGCGAAAGCAATGTCCATAGTATTGTTACCAACTCCAAATCAATTCGGAAAATGGAACCCATTGGTCTACTGCTTCTGGTACCTCCCCCACAATGTATTACAATGTTGAAAAATGTAAATTTATTTAACATTTATAAAATAGTTTCAGTCGGTATTGTCGCCACAAATATACCGCCAGACTATGGTTTACGGAGGTTTTTGGAATCACGCACATTTGTTATTATTCGATTTAATGTTGATCAAGTCGGTTATTCAATTAGCTTCAAATTAAATTAACGAGTTTATAAAATATTAAACCTTTGTTGGGGAGAATAAATATGGAAATTTTTGACCCTATGTGGGGAGGTATCAGAAGGTGTGGACCAATTGGTCCCATATTGGGACTTGGTCTAGGCTTGGTAAACATAATAGGTTGGGCAAAATTTGGTTCAAATCGGATATTCGAATATTTTAAAAAATATTGAACATTTTAACAATTCTTGAGGAAGGTACCAGAAGGAGAGGACCAATGGGTCCCATCTTCGTGCTTAATCTAGGCTTGGTAAAAATTTTAGATTGTTCAAAGTTCAAATCAGATATTACATTTGCTGGATATTGGATTCAAAAATATTGAACATTTTAACAATTTGTGGGGAAGGTACTAGAAGGAGAGAACTAATGGGTCCCATCTTCGTACTTGATTTAGGCTTGGTAAAGTTTGGTTCAAATTGGACATTCCATTTGCCTGATATTGGATTTACAAATATTGCAAATTTTGACTATTTGTGGGTATAAATATTATAAAATTAATTTTTAGCAAAATCTTGATCATTTTGTGTGGGAGGTACCAGAAAAAGTAGACCGATATTACCCACCTTCGAACTTAAACAAAGTTTGAAAGATCTATTAATATGTGAAAAGTTTGGATGAACTCGATTCCGTTCGAGAGTTATCGTGCGCACCAGCCGGCCAGACAGTTGATGGACGGACATTTGTAAATCGTCTTGAAATTGTCTGAAACGGATTTGGTCCAAAGAAACATGGGGTCTAAAACCATTATTTCGATGAGGCAAATTTTCACCGTATCAAAGTATATAAAAATCCATAGGCTGAGGGTATATAATCTGTCGACAACATCAACTGATTTTTTCTAATATATAGAAAATAAATAATAAATACTCTCTGTATTTTTGTACAAAAAAAATGCCTCAAAGTTGACTTCAGATTAAGGGCAAAATTCTTAATCACCTGAATGAAGCCTAATCTAAGGCGCTAGCCAAGGCTGACATTAGTGAAAATAAACCACGGAAAACCAGATATATAAAAAAAAAACAATATATTTATACCCTACATCATGAGGAGATTATTTAACATTTCGTTAAATGAGGGACTATATCTTCATAAATTGTCTGCAAAGCGGGACCATTATTTGGGGTCTATGTGTCAAACATTTACCTATATCAAACATTAATTTTAACGATTTCTTTCTTCCTTCAATGAAATTGGAATATCAATTTGACGCCAGTTTGTTACGGAAATGAGGCTAAATCACTGAAAATAATACGGACCATGGAACTCTGACAACGCCTTTTAAAAATTGCAATATTCTTTCTTACATATTTCGATCTATATCGTGATTTCGTCGAATTTTTTTTTGATTTGGGTATTCCTAGGAATATATCTAGACGACAAATTTAATATACACTCCACCAAATGGTAGAAGAGTGGTCTTTGTAGAGTCATTTCATTACGCAATGCCAAATTTCGTGTCAACATGCTAGACGTAATGTCTATCGTTTGCCATTTGCATCCATTAGGTCAAAAATAAGTAATAGGCTCTACCACATTATGGTGTTTCAACTTCACACACCTTTGCACCAAAGCCTGGACATCCGACTGGCTTGTGACCACAATATGTTGGTTGTCCTAGCCCATTTTACCCAGATATGTTGCTCAGAGAATAAAAATGGCGTAGCCACAATTTGAGAGTCCCGACCGATTTAAGGTTTGTTTAATGCCCAAGTCATGGGAGACGTTCGTCAAAGCTTATGGACGTTTTTTACATTGTTATCTCTTTATAACAAGGTTGCCATTAAAGATTTCCGCTGTATAAAAAAATGCTTACTATCAGTTTGTCCCCTATCTTTTTGCTGGGCGATGTAAATTTTTAAGTAGCGTTGCAGTTTCTCTATCTCTCTCTCTCTCTCTGTATTACAAGCCATCTTGGCTTAAACTCAACGGCGAAGCCAATAGCAATTACAACAACCAGAAAACACATGAAAATAAAAGTTGTGACGATGAATTTAAAGGACAACACCGTATTATTTATATGACAATAGCAACAACAATAAGAAGAATGAAGAATAATATAGGACAATGTAGCAGTCCATTGAAACAGGAAAGCAAGAAAAAAGAACGAACGAACGAAGAAGAAGAATAAAACATTTCGTAAACGGAAATGCTTATCTTTCGTGTTGTGCATTATTTCCATCATATGCTTAAAAGCTAAAGTAAATTTCCGTTTTTACCCCTGAATTGCCGTCAGTTCTTTGTCATTTCGAAGTCAAACGATTAAAAACACCGACAAATAGTTAACATTCATTTAAGCAAGTCAACTGTTCTATTGTAGTATACAAGTGATGGAAATTAAGTGGCAGAACATAGTACTAACTTTTAAAATGTTTTAAAATCATAGAATACGATTATATAAAATTAAGGGTATTTCCACGAGTACACACTCCCACCATAAGGAGGAGTGTATAAGAATATATATTCTTGATTAGAATAAAATTTGACGTCGATTTATTCATGTCCGCCTGTATGTTGAAATCTCGAACGAGATCGCAATATTTAAGATAGAGCATTGAAATGTTGCACATAAACTTATATTTATCCTAGGGTGTTTGGATATATCAATTCAATCCATATATCGGTATCCCCGATATTTTAGGGCATGTTAAACACGTTTTTTTAACCGAAAAGGCTGTGATTTGTGATTTGGTATTTTGGGTTCTCATTGTATAATACATCTTCCTGCCAACAATTATCAATATTCGTCCACCTTTTACGATAGCACCCATATGACGGTACCTTAAATATTTCGGTATTTTGGGCTCCTTTTTAACCGAATTGACTATATATAGTCAATTATAATTTTGTATTTTTAATTCAAATTTAGGTAGAAAATCTTCCTACTATAAACCATCATTCGGTATTTTAGGGAATATTTGCAACGTTTTCCAAACTAATTGGCTATAATTTTGTATTAGTTTTCGTTGAAAATGTTCAAATTTGTCTACTTGTTATGATAGCCTCCATATAACAGTACTGGCTATTGTTTGGTATTTAGGCTGTAGTTTCATTTTCATTCGGTGTCAAATCCTCCCACAAAAAATTTATCATGGCACTGTCCACGAATTGTATAAAGTTGCCTTTGTATTTGTCTGGCACTTTTCAAGCAAAGGCGTTAAGTTCGGTCGGTCGAACTTTGTATACCCTCCACCATAGGTATACCGATAGTTACTTGAAAGGAAAATATAGGAAACATACCAACAAGTATACCAACAATTGTACCAAGCGATTGTTGTAAATCGTAGTGTACACGAAATACAATTTTCAGCAATTTTTGATGGAGATTTTCCTGAAATCGCAAAACCCCAAAAAGTTGACCGATAATGACGACGCATGCTAGGCTGGAACATGCATGTGTATAAAATCCCCAACAAACTGTGGAAAAAGTGGACCTATATTTATTATTTTAGTTGAGAAATTTGATACCCAATAATAAATCAATGTACCAAATTTCAGTGAATTCGGTTGAAAAATGCGATCAATAACCCCAAAATACCGAAAATTGGACCCATTAAAGCCAATGTCGAACATGACCTGCCTGCAGGCAAAAGACAACTCTATTTAACATTTTGACTATACATCTCAATTCGCTTAGGCTAGAGTTATAACAACACACAGACGGACAGAAAGACGTGTTAAATCGTCATCGAAAAGCTTTCCGAGCCGCAATACAGATGGTTGTAGAGACAATGAGAATTCCGCTGTATATCTAAGTGCCTAAAATCCCCAGGTTTGTCCATTTCTCGCCGATCTTTGGAAGGTGGGCATAAAGACTTGGGTCATATCCATATTGCATCCAATTAATATATGAAACCGCCTAGCAGTTTTAAGACTTCAGACGGATGAATCGTTACGGGGCAGAGCAGTAGAACAATATTCCTCATCTTCGAACGTGAACTAAGTTTGAAAGAAATGTTACGATGTGCAAAGTTTATCGTGCGTACCAGCCGGTCAGACAGACGGACAATTGTAAATCGACTCCAAATTGTAAACCGACTCTGAAACGGACTTGGTTCAAAAGCAATGGGATTTAAATCCAATATTTCGATGAGGCACATTTTTGCCGTACATAGTAATAGGGTTGAGAAAATGAATACAGCGTTCTCTATCATGTTTTCAACATAAAGGCTACATCGATACAGAATTTTACTCTGATTAAGAGTCTCCGAGGAATATTTCGAGATGCTGCGTGCTGCATGGCAAATTTAGTTTACACTCCACCGTATGGTGCAGGGATTTTTCACCATAGGTATCACATATCGATCCAAGGACGAATACTATTGAAATTGGAAAAAATCGGTTCTAATTTTGATATGGCCATCCCTATATATTCTTCGATTTGCACGTAATTTTGCGCAGCGTACTAAATTAAATCTAGAATGACGTATGTTCCTTTTGGCAAAAATCGGTTCAGATTTAGATATAGCTCCCATATATATTTTCATATAATTTAAATAAATCGTGTACCAAAGCTCCTATATTTCTTCCGATTTGTATGAAATTGTGCATAGAATGGTGTGTGCTAAGTTTCATGAAAATCGGTTCAGATTTAGATATTGCTCCCATATTACGATTTTGTGTAAATTGTGCGCTAAAGACCCAAAGTATCTCCGATTGCCAGACAACTTTGTTCAATGAGCTGAAGTAATTATAAATAAATATCCGACAAGTTTTGTTGAAATTGGTTCAGATTTAATTATAGCTTCCACATATATATTTTCGTCTTGGGTAAATGTTCCACCAAAATCCTAATGTTTGTGCTATTGACACGAAATTTTGCACAACGTATCTAATTGAGACTAGAATGACGTTATTGCTTTCTTTTTTTAGAAATAACTTACATATATAACTTACATATATATTTCGAACGGGTGTCTAATTGCGGCATATCAAATAGAGTGTATCAAGTGTGATTTAAGGGGACCCCCCCATTCTCGGGGTCAAAAAAATTTTTTTTTTTTTTATTTAATTTTTTTTGGGAACTCTTGAAGATATAGCCGATTTATTGTGTCAGCATCAAATGACGGCTAAAGGGATCCTCAAACTTTAAACGCGTTTTTCTCTTTTGCGAATGGCGGGCACGATAACTCAAAAACCAATAACCCAATCGATTCCAAGTTTGTACAGGTTTCTCTGTGAGTGTATAGCTATCGTATGAACTAGGATAAAGCCAATCGGTGAAGATCTTCCTTATTTTTTACCTTAGTTTGTGATCAAAAATCGGCGATTTTCCAAAAATATTTTTTCAAAGGTCCGCCATTTTGTTAATTTTAGAGCGAAGTCAATAATCCTAGTTCGTACGAGTGCCAGTCATGTACTCTATCTAACACCGTTGGAATTTTCGGATTCCGATGTTCCAGTGAGGAGTTATCATGCCCGCCATCAAAAATAACTACTTTTCTTTAATTACAAAAAACAACAATAAAACAATAACAACAATTTTTTGTAAATTATTTTTCTTCTCTTTTAAATCTTCAAATATATATGTGCAAAGTTACAAACCTTAACAAGCATTTGTATTGATTAAAATCGAGAATGGAGGGGGTTCCCTTAAATCGATTTACATAAATTTGTGAAGGGTATAATATATTCGGCCCAGCCCGACTTTACTACTTTCCTTACTAGTTTTTTGTATTTATTACACAACACTTACATGTTTATACCCATCAACACACTGTGGTACAGGGTGTTATGTCTTTGTGCATATGTTTGTAACAGGAAACGAGATAGACACATGGTTCCTTTTGAGAATATGCATAGAATCACTTTCTAAGTCGATTTATGCATGTCCGTCCGTCTGTCTGTCCATATTAAATTATAAACAAAGTGCAGGTCGCATTTATAATCCGAATTTGGATAAAATTTGGCACAGGTCACTTATTCGGCCCAAGGACGAACACTATTGAAATTGGGAACAATCGGTTAATATTTATGGAGCAGCAAAGTACCTATATATCTTTCGATTTGCTCGAAATTAGGCATAGCTTACTGAATTTAATCTAGATTGATGTGCGCTAAGTTTCGTGAAAATTGGTTCAGATTTAGATATAGCTCTCATATATATTTTCGACCGATTTAATGGCAATAATACACCAATGACCCATATTCATTTTCGTTCGATTTTATGTAAATGGTGCAAAAATGTCCCTATATATTCCTCGATTTGTACGAAATTTCGCATAGCGTACTGAATTGAGTCTAGAATGATATGTGGTAAGTTTCGGGAAAATCGGTTTAGATTTCGATACTGTAAGGATACATATGTACAACCATGGTATAATTATTACAAGGTAGTGCACAGCTACCAACTGATTACAATTTGTTCTCAAGGTGGCTTGTTCCATCAAATCAAAGTACATATTTTGTGTATGTATGTGTATTATTTTGAATACGATGTCAAATAAATTCAAAATAAATTGAAAAATATTCAAATTTAATTGAAATGAAAATAAAGTTTTTAACACTTTCGTCTGGAAATAATTACTTCGTTATGGATGAAACAAACATTTTATGGTATTCCCTACAGGATTTTGGGAACAAATCATAACCTTTGAAAAAAATGTAAAATAAAAACAAACACTTGTTGCGTGTATTTATTTTATTTTTGGTAGAAGAGGCCACACGTGCATAGTTGCTTTTTTGTTATTCACCTCAAGCTACCCTACCTCGTATTATTGTACCATGTGTACTGTACCATGTGTATAGTAGGCCCAGTCCGACTTTACTACTTTCCTTACTGGTTTTATCTTATTTATGAAAATATTTTATTTTTTATGGGAGGGGAAGTAACCGGTTACCCGGTTATTTCACCTGGAAGTTCGGTTCAGATAACCAGTTCCACGAGTCCGATTAATACAAAAAAATCTTTCCATTGAATGGGGATATGAAGGGGTTGTCTCAAACCGTTTAGAAAATATAATACGGGTTTTGGACCCCGATTTTTTATAAATTCTCTAAAAGTCATTACAGTCCCTCTTTGGCGTAGCCGGTGTTGGTATCTGCCCATAATTTATTCTAATTAAAAGGATATTCCGTCACGTACCCTGTGTTAGTTTGTGATCATAGGAAAAGTCTTAAATCCCGGCCAAAAGGCGGATACCCGTTTAAAATATGAGATAAAAGGGATATGAGTATGAAAAGTAAAAGTGACCTTAATGCGTAGCCAAATTTGTACCTGTCCATAGAACTTGGAACCTCATATCTCGGTAAGAATACATTTCCACCGAATAAAAATTATGTTTTTGTAATCATGAAACAAAAGTCTACATATGGAAAAATTTTAAATTTTTTCTGAGAGAAGGCCCTGAAGGAAATATACAAATCTTAGATGTCCTTTGCGGCTTTTCAAAAAAATTAAAAAATGTTTAACAACAAAAAAATCTCATTCATATATAAGGAAATAATTATCCCCAAAAGATGACCCAAATCCATGACTGCAAATGATTATAACAAATGAAAGATAATATCTTTCCATATTTTATTAATATAAGTGGTAATAATAGCAGGTGTCATGGTTTCCAATATTTAAAATGAAATAAATACAATATTATGTCAATACTTGACTACCGCCCACCAAATTTGAACTTCCGTATTCTGTTTTATTTATTTCGATTAATGAAGAACCAACTAGGAAAAGAGGAATAGAATACAGAATGAATATCTATACTGTGAAACTGTATATTTCCAAGGGTTATTTTCTTTTGCAATGGTTATATTTATGAAATTTGTAATTGAAACCCATTTCCTTTGTGCATTCATCTTTGCTTGCTTTGCATACAGCTGGTGACCTTTTTCCTTAGGTTATCTTTACCTCAATTCAATGGCCACTGGACGTGTTGTTTTTCATTTTCTTTTGATGTAAAATAGAGAAATACTTCCTGTCTGCAAACGAATTGGTAGCAGTGACACGCCTATGACCGGTAATTGTTGTTGTTATTATCAACAAAATAAATATTATAAAAGTAATTGTATAATATCATTGAATTTCATTGAAGATGTGATATTTAATTTTAATATTGGGGTGCTCTTAAAAAATCGAAATCCTTTGTGATATAACTTTATAATATATTTAAACAACTAATAGGCAAATATAACGTAAACTACTAAGAATATTACCATATTCGGATGGGATCGACTATTCTTCTATATCCTCCAACGTAGCAAAATGCTTCCATTTAATCGATGTCATTCTTCGAAAAATGTCTAGGTTGAAGAAAGTGGCTAATTTTCAAAATACCGAAACGGGAGCTATACAAAAAAGTGGGCCTACATATCCCAGATGCAAAAACAAACATGTATTGTAAGGCCTGTGAATCATCGTTGTGAGTGAAAATGTTGTCGAAGACCCGTATTTGAAATTTTCGGATTCCAATATTTCAGTGAGGAGCTATCATGCCCGCTATCAAAAATAAGGACTTTTCTTAAATCATAAAAAACAAGAACAAACCAATTTTGTAAATTTATTTTCTTCTCTTTAAAATGATCAAATATATATGTGCAACGTAACAAACCTTAACAAACATTGGTATTTATTTACCAGACCATTGGAAATCTTGAAAATCAAAAATCGAGAATGGAGGGTTACCTTTTATATTTGTTTATATTTTGTCAAAATTGTGGACGTTTATGTGGTAGGTAGCCGATTATTGCATTAAATCTATAATAATTGTAAATACTAAAGTCTGCCATTCTTAGACAATATATAATTTACTATTCGTTTTACACGGTTTTTTTTAACGAAGATTTGACCACTTGTGGGTCAAATGGCTCCGAGAGGTCCTTTCCAATTTTAACTGCTGATCTTGTGTCTGTTAAAATTATGCTGCATAGCCTCTGAACGGATAGGGCTCTCGAATGCGGCTTTATAGTCGACGAATAGGTGCAATGTGTCGATGTGCTTTTTGTGGGTTTTTTCGTTTCTCCTCTCTCCTTTTCTCCTGATAGTTCTTGATCTCATTACGAGTTGCTACTGTCCGCAGGGTTGCCCTATACGTTGCGTTTTTCATATCATAAAGCACCCCTGATCGCTTTGGTACCTAAGTTTTGCTTTTGCTGCAGTTTGTAGGTGTGGGCAATTCTTTGCCATTGTGCTTCTATATTATTATCGGGACAAGGTGTGCTTTCGTCAAGCGGTTGGGTAAGTTGAGCGGAGTAGGTTTCTGCTATCTGTCGTATTTGCAGCTTTTCGACGTCAAATTTCTGTGTTACATTAGATCGCACCTTTGATGCTACATTAAGACGGGTGAGTACCTTGACTGCCACAAGGTAATGGTCCGAATCGATATCGATCGGACGTCTAAAACACTGGATGAATGCCTTCCGTCTATCACAACATGATCGATTTGATTTCTCGTTGTTCGATCGGGAGAAATCCACGTGACCTTATGTATATTGAGATAATATCTGCTTTGTACTTCTTGAGTACAGCCGCCAAAGAGAACACTGCGCCTGTTCTGTACAACGTGCACACATTCCAAGTGCAGATTCGCCGATCGTGGTCCTTTATACGTTTGCGGGGGTCGTCAACATTAGGGGGTTTGATTTTCTTTTTTGTTGGTTTTTTGAGGTTTTCTCAACCCATTTTTATAGTTGTTATGGGTGAACTCACGGCACATATTAGCTCAATATTTCATCGGGTGATGAAAATTGCTTCCCAGGTGGCACCTCGGGGAGGTCAGTGTCCACAATTGAGATGAAAGAGGAGCCAAGATAGGCCTACACTTCGCCATGTTAAAGCCAATCAGAGCCGTTGATTGGTATCTATCATATATTTATAGAATTTTATTTAAAATAAAATAAAATGCATTTGAAATTCATAAAATTCCATTTGAAATTCAAAGGATTGCATTTGAAATCCATAAAATTCTATTTTAAATAATTAAAGATTCAATTTGAAATTCAAAGAAGCACATTTGATGTGTTTTGAATAACATGTGAAAAAAGTGGAGAACGCAAGAAAGTGCTAAAAATATTTGGCAATTCTAGAATTCTATTTGAAATTCAATGGATTGCATTTGAAATTCATAAATTTTCATCTGAAATTAATAAGAATTTCATTTGATTTTCAAACAATTCCATTTGAAATTCATAAAATTTTATTTGAAATGTATATGTATTACCAATTACATACTCGAATTACTATTGAAATGTTGTTAATTGCAAATTGTGTTTTCAAACTACAATTGATGTGTTTTGAATAACATTTGAAAAGTATGTAGTACGAATTTCCAAAAACCCACTCTTATCTGACACCTTCTGACTAAGTGGCTTCAGCCGTTTCGTTAGGTCAGTCAATCAGTCTAATATATAGATAGATAATATTGTCATCATAAATGCAAACGGATGTAACTACAGAAAAATTGACTTTTTTGATTATTGTTCGTTTAATCACACAAAAATTTAGACATCTAACGTCAAAATCAGTCAAAATAGTATCATATTATGAAAGCAAATAGTCGTAACTGCACTCCTGTATAAAACTAAAACTCGCAATATTGAAGATGGAAATTCTGATTATATTAATGTTACTTCTGGGATGTTTGACAGTGACCCCCATGTAGCGGTATCCCCAAAATTCTGCATTTTAAGGCTTTTCTTATTTTTTTAATATAATACAGCTATAATTATATATTTCTCAATACTCGGCATTATTGGCTCCATAAAGTTCTATCGCTATCGGGGTAATATTTTATGTTTTTAGTGCAGCATTTACATAAAATCGGTCGAAAATGTGTATGGGAGCTGTGTATTTAAATCTGAACCGATTTTCAGGAAACTTAGCACGCATCATTTTAGGCTCAATCCAGTGCGCTATTCCAAACTTCGTGCAAATCAAAAGAAATATATGGGCTTTAATGCACGATTTTCACAAAATCGGGCGAATATATGCGTGGGAGCTATGTCTAAATCTGAACCGATTTTCATGAAACTTAACACACATCACTCTAGACCAGCAGTGCCCAAAATAGGTCCCATGAGCTGTCGATGTGTGTCAAATTGCTCACACATACAATTATAAAAGAGAAACATTTGATAATAAAAAAATATTTTCAAAATTGTCATTCATTCCTTAGACTAACCGAAAAAATGGGGATATTTTTGGCAAACATTAGTTCGGAACAAGTCGAAACATGTGGCGGGAGGTCAAAAAAGAAACAAATATATCTTTATATGGGAGGATGTATCATCAACAGCCATATTTGTATTGAATATTAAATTTGTTTATTCCTTAAAATTAGGACATTTTTTACAAAATGTCTCCCAGTAAAAATTTAGAAAATTTTGTATTTCAAACAAATACAATCAAAAAACTTGAATGTTTATTGTGGACAGCCCTGCTCTAGAGTCTAGACTCAACCCAGTACGCTGTGCAAAAATTTGTGGTAGCTATGTCTAAATCTGAACCGATTTCAACAAAACTCAACACCAGTCACTCTCCACTTAATTTTGTACGCTGTATTTTAGTCTCAATCGGATAATTATTATCATTTTGTTGTACTATAATTGTGTTGTTCCGTCTTTTTGTTTCAGAAAATATCAAGTCAAAAGAATGTAACTGACATAAAACCTTTAAAAACCAAAAAAAAAAAAAAAATATATATATATATATATATACTAGCAGAGCCGGCAAACGTTGTTTTGCCTTATCAGAATTGCATCAATATAGGGGTGGTAAAAATTAACGAATTCATAGAAAAGTTTTTTCAGAAAAAAATATGCATAATATTTTCCTCCCACAACATTTGGGATCGAGAAATTCATTTCTGATCTTTATTTTTGCCTATGACCACCGCCAGAGGGCGTTTATTCATATTTTAACTATTTTTCGTCTCAGAAATTAGACGAAAAATAGTAAAAATATAAATAAACGCCCTCTGGCGGTGATCATAAGTAAAAATAAACATCAGAAATTAATTTCTCGATCCCAAAAACGCCCAAGAAATTAGGGGAGAGGGGGCACCTTTGAACGTGGGGCACCTTTGAACAGCGCCCATAAAATCTTGGTTTAATATTTTTCCGACCCGCAACCACATTTTTGTATATGGCAATCTTGTTCTCTATATGCGTAAACCACTTTGGCTTGCTTTTTCACTTGTCGAAAAATTGTGCATGGGTGACCATGTTTTCTCAGTGTCATTGTAAACTTTTATTCATTTGGTTGTAAGGGCGCAGGAAGAATTCTGTGATAGTTTTCATTCGTCAAACAAATTTTTTGCATTCCAACAATCATTTCAAACATAACTAATGTAATTTCTTTCATATATATTTATTACAAAATATGCCATGTGTGGGGCACCTTTGAACAACTCGAGTAAAAAAAGGAGTTTTTAACTTTTGGCTTCGATTTCTCAAAATTTCAAATGGGCTTATAAGATTACGAAATTAACTGTATTTTTCACCATATTAATTTTTGTTTTTAAGTCAATTTATGTTTTAATAACTTTTGGTCTAAATTTTTTAATTTTGAACATTTTTTATATATTTTTTAATGAATTCATGCATTTCTGATATGTATGAATAAAATACATACATATTTGAACATAAACACTGTAAAAAACCATGTCGTTCAAAAATACCAACCTCTGTTCAAAACTGCCCCCCCCAGGGGGGGGGGGGGCATTGAAACAGTAATAAAATATATTTATAAAGCTTATAGTATGTCATATGTATATTCATTTTAAAGGTTACATATGTACCTATTAGTTAAAATTTATAAGAAACCAAAAATTATAAAATAAAAATTTTATAAGGCTTGAAAGCAAAAAGTGTTCAAAGGTGCCCCCCTCTCCCCTATATAAATTGTCGGTATAGTATCACTTTATGGATGAACGTAGGGAGGCAGACCGGGGGGCCCGGCCCCCCCTCGAAATGATTTTTTTTTAGAGTAAATTTATGTTCGCATTTTGTACTACGGGAAAACACAAAGAAGCTATATAGCGCGCCATCTGACTGATGAACTTAAAATTAAATCGGTGCAATAGTTCTTAAGTTACGGTGCAAAAACTCAAAAAACTAAATATTGCGCCATCCGTCGGATGAACTTCAAACTACACAGAAACACTCCTCACGCCCCATAGAGCATGTACATAAAATTTGGTCCAAATCGGTGTAGTAGTTTTTGAGTTTAGCGATCACGAACATAAACGTAATCAATTTTTATATATGTATATATATATATATATTATTATATATATTTTTTTTTGCCTCTCTGCAAAATTAGTAAAAGTGTAGTCCGTTTGCATTTATGATGACGATATGTATACTTTAGGGGATATTTAATATTTCGAGGTGTTACACATTTAATATATCTTCCATGTTTTGCGATAATGTAATTGCTACAAGTGCCGTTAAAAGTAACGTAACGTTCTTTTTAGCCTTCTAATCTATTCGGTGGAGTAAAATCATTTCTTAAAATTCTATCTGGCAACACTATGTAAACCAACAGCCAACAACAACATTCAATCAAATAACAGGTTGTTCTTGCCGGTGCTGCTCACATTGTCGTCGTCGTCGTCGTCGTAATTCATGGTTTTGCGTTAGCGGCGATGCCACGGTTAACGCTCTCAATGACGATCGTGTCTGGGCTGTGTTATTATCAACCAAACCAACAACAGGTTTTGCTTGTCATGTTCGGCCACTGGCTGTTGCCGCGGTGGCGTTCGTTAGTCGTCACAGTCCACATCAACAAAACCTTTCGCTCCACTCCATCTCCAGATATTTGGAGACTAAAACGATTTAGTGCATCGCGAGTATTAAACGGGTGTTGTGGTTCTACGCCGTGCGGTTGGTTGTACGTTGTTTGTCGACATCAAGAAAATGTGATTATCAAATAATTAAAAATTGTGCTCACAATGAATCCATAAGAATGCCAGACAAGTGTTTTTGATAATTGATACAAAATATATAAAAAGAAATTAATTTAAACGAATTATAAATAAAAATATATGTGGATATTCCCAATAAAGATAAAGTCAATATTTACGAGTTCATTTGCCTTGCAATTTGTGAAAGTGCCACTCAAACGTCACAATAAAATGTTTTCGTTTGTTTTCCATAGTTTGTTTTTTTTTATTCCAATACCGAAGAAAGTGATTTGTCAATATTTTGATTTCGATTTTGTTTTGATTTTCAATTGACCGATCTATGCAGCTCTTTGCTTTTAAATGTTTTTCTATATTTTTTATTATGTGATTCATTACAATTAAGTTTAAATTTATTTGATTCTCGTATTAAATATTTTGAGAGACAATTCAATTGTTGTTGCTGTTGTGTTTAATTGTTTATAGTATTTGTTAATGTTTTGTTGCTGTTGTTGTCATGGATTTAGATTTGCTTTGTGAATTCCATTCACAACTAGAATCTTGTTAATGTGAAGCAAATGGTGGAAATACCAGAAGCCATAATTACGACGTCAGTTAGGTAAGTGTTCATATCTACGTAGCAATGAAATCTTCCAATTTATCAGCTAGATTTGATAATTCAATGATGGAAATTTTAAAAGGTTTATGATTGTTTGATTACAACGATTAGTAGACGATTACGTGTGAGATATCCGGCCCTTTTTCTGCAAGAAGTTTGACACCCACAAATGAAAGCCCATTCGTTTGAAATACGTGACAAAATATAACGACTAATTGGGAATACCTTTCTAAAAAGGCTACCCGGAACATGGCCATAGATTTTATAATTTTTGCGTATAGACAATTTGTTTACCCAACGAGAATATAAAATAAAACCATTAAGGAAAGTAGTAAAGTCGGAATTGGCCGACTATATGGTACCCTTCAACACATTGGGTATATTCTACATATGTACCCTAACAGGCGTCACCTTTTGAAAATACACTGACATGAAATTGAACGAATTTTAATATGTGATCTTTATCTATAAGTAAACCGACTAACATCAATCCCAACACCTGCCATTCTGCAACAAATTCTAAATTTTGTAAATAGATTTAAAGCAAACTTTACACACGCTATTCGGTATGCTGAACTGTTTAAAATTTAATATATATCAGGCACCCATTGATTATTTGGTGTACAATAATCTGGACCTAATTCCGTACCCTATGTCAAATTTCGTACAAATCAAAAGATATATAGGGATTTTGATGTCCCATTTACTTTAAATCGGACGAAAATATATATAGGAACTATATCTAAATCTGAACCGATTTTCACGAAACCTAGCATACATCATTCTGGACCTATTTCAGTGTCCTATGCCAAATATCTTGCAAATCGAAAGATATATAGGGACTTTGGTGCACCATTTACATTAAATCGGACGAAAATATATATGGGAGTTATATTTATATCTGAACTGATTTTCACGAAACCTAGCACACATCATTCTGGACCTAATTCAGTACCATATCGTTAGCTAAAATGCAAAAAGGCGTAACTAACAAAAGCATAATTGTGTAGGAGAAGCAAAAAACAGTTTTGAATGAAAACTATAAACATGTCATGTGAAATGAAAAACTATGCCCGTCAGGGTGATATTGCATATGACGAATAATAGACTATCATTTTTTTTAACAAATTTAGTTATTTAGATTAATGGCAGTCATAACAAATAAGTAAAAAATTGATTTTTTTGTTAATTATGCCTTTTTGCATTTATCAAATAAACCCACTTGTAGTTACGTCGTTTTGTTTTTTTGTTTGTTTTTCTTTTTTTTTTTTTTGTTCATAGAAGCTCCTTTTTTGACCGCAGACGTGTAAAACTTTGTCAACACATGTAGTTTATTGCCATTCACAATATTCATTCAAAAAGTCAATTTTAAATGTGTATGGGTGATTATGGCTGGTATTTATGGCAGAAAAATTCTTTGTCGATTGTTTTTTTTTTATTTATTTTTTTTTTTTTTTTTTGATTTGATGTTTTCTTCTTCGTTATGTTTTTGCCTCATTTCTCACTTTATATTCATATTCTGCGTCAACAGAACTATTCTCTAGAATGTTAACCATTCTGTTTGGCTTGTTGTTCGTATCAACTCTTGTCTGATATATTGTATTTTTTCATTGACATAAATCGAAATAATTTGGAAAATACATATGCGAATTTTGTAACTCAAATTTAGAGGCCGGTAAGTGTGTCTGAAATAAAGAAATAATGGAATGCTAAACTAGTGAGGTAGGTAGAGTGAGAGAGGAAATATTAGGAACATATTTGTGATATTAATGCAATAAAATATGAAAACAAATAATTATGATTGAAATATGGAAATTATGATTCAAATATGAAATATGTAATTACATGGGGGCTACCCAAAAAAGTGGGTATATAGATCATTTTTATACCCTCCGCCATAAAGTGCAGTGTATATTAAATTTGTCAGTCCTTTAGCGATACCTCGAAATATTTACTGAATCGTGTTTATTTGTGATCGGAATATAATTCTATGTCGATTTGTACAAGTCCGTCTTTCTGTATGGTTTCTTTCAAAAATGGCTGTAATTTGGTATTTTGAATTGTCATTGTGTTCTACTGAAAATGACCAGTATTGCCCCACCTTTTTCGCCCCAATTGACTCCAATTTGATATTTAAGATTCTCATTGGTTAGCAAATCTTGTAATAGTACGAGGCTGACAGATTTCAACGGACATTTGTTTACATTTTGTATTTGCTCCACCTTTAGACATATTTATGTTAACAATACGAGGGCGGTTCGGAAACTTCTTAGCCTATCAATGAAACAGAATAGATAGTTTTTCAAAAATATTTTTATTTTTCAATATAATCTCCTGAAATTTCAATACTCATTTGAGAACAAGGAAAAGTCACTGGGAGCTAAATAAGGAGAATAAGGTGGGTGGTCAAGCAACTCGTACTTTAATTCGTTGATTAAAGCCTTTATTAAAACGC
>NW_026879780.1:0-28760 GCF_032173495.1 Musca vetustissima | reverse complement strand
TCACCCATAACAACTATAAAAAGAATGGGTTGAGGCGTCGGGTTAGTTGCCCACACTCGGAAAACCCCTCTTACTATGAAAAAACAACGAAAAAGAAAACCAAACCCCCCCCACGGTGACGACCCCCGCAAACGTATTAAGGACCACTATCTGCGAATCTGCACTTGAATTGTGCGCACTTTGTACAGAATAGGCGCAGTTTTCGCCTTAGCGGATGTACTCAAGAAGTACAAAGCCGATATTATTGCCTTACAGGAAATGGGATGGAAAGGGACTGGTGTAGTACACCAGATGATTACGCCCTGTGTTATAGCTGCCATGAAACGAGATGTGAATTTGGCTGCGGATTTATGGTAAAGAGGGGAATAAAAGACCTCGTCTCCAGATTCACTCCAGTAGATGAGCGTATTGCTATAATTCGTATAAAAGCTAAGCTCTTCTACATCAGTCTTATTTGCGCCCATGCTCCGACCGAAGACAAGATGAACAAACCAAAGACATTTTTTACGAGCGTCTAGAAACTGCATATGACCGCTGCCCAGGCCATGACAATAAAATCCTGCTAGGAGATTTTAAAATCGGAAGGGAAAATATTTTTGGTCCCACCGTCGGAATATTCAGCCTCCATGAAGCAACATCCGACAACGGCATGAGGTTGATTGACTTTGCGGCAGCAAAAAACATGGTAGTTAGCAGCACCAGATTTAAGCATCTCGATATGCATAAGGCCACCAGGATTTCTCCTGCTCAAGCAACGAGAAATCAAATTGTCCATGTTGTGATAGACGGAAGACATTCGTCCAGTGTTTTAGACGTTCCACCGATACGAGGAGCGAATTTCGATTCGGACCATTACCTTGTGGTAGCCAAGGTTCGCACCCGTCTTAATGTAGCAGCAAAGGTGCTATCTAATGTAACACGGAAACTCGACGTCGAAAAGCTGCAAACACAACAGGTAGCAGAGGCACGAAAGCACCCCTTGTCCCGATAATAGTATAGAAGCACAATGGCAAAGAATTGCCCACTCTTGGATACCAAAGACCACCATCAAGAAATCCGTGGTACGATCAGGAGTGTCGTAATGGTACTGATATGAAAAATGCAGCGTATAGGGTAACCCTGCGGACAGTAGCAACACGTAATGCGAGGGAGAACTATCGGGAGAAAAGGAGAGGGGAGAAACGTATTTTCAGAAAAAAGAAGAAAGAGCTAGAAAAACGCGAGCGTGAGCAAAACGAGATGAACAGGAGTCAAAATAAAGTCCGAAAATTTTACCAAGGAGTAAAACACCAAACCGAAGGCTTTGGTGCAGGCACATCCTCCTTCAGAGATGGAATAAGGAAACCTGGTGACGGATACAGACACCGT
The DNA here is from genome assembly GCF_032173495.1 of Musca vetustissima. NCBI lineage: Eukaryota > Metazoa > Arthropoda > Insecta > Diptera > Muscidae > Musca > Musca vetustissima. The sequence continues at coordinate 27,392 of NW_026879780.1, read as the reverse complement.
GCTGAGAATCTAGAAGGAACATTTTGAAAAACTTCTGATATCAAATAGTGGCGATGAAGAGGATACCCCAGAACAAATAATAGATGACGGTATATAGAGTGTATACCATCTAGCCAAGATGAGGTCAGAATTGCAATCGATCGGCTGAAGAATAATAAAGCAGCAGGTGCCGATGGGTTACAAGCCGAAATTCAAGAAATTCAAGACTGGTGGTCAGATGCTGGTAAGGAGCATGCACCAGTAGATTAGTACAATTTGGCTAGAGGAATGCATGCCCAATGAATGGAATCTCAGCATCCTGTGTCCCGTGCTCAAAAAAGGAGACAAGACTATACGTACCAACTATAGAGGAATAAGTCTCCTTCCCATCGCATATAAAGTGCTATCCAGCGTGCTGTGTGAACGACTGAAGCCAATGGTCAATGACATTATTAGATCATACGAATGAGGCTTCAGACCTGGCAAGTCCACCATTGAACAGATTTTCACTCTACGCCAAATCCTGGAAAAATCCAACGAAAAAACATCGTCACATTGGTGTGGGGATTTTTAAAAAATATTTTGTGAAATACAGAACAAGGCTCGGGTTTTTACAATATCTACAGGATTTGAGAAAAATATTTTTTTTTTAAATACAGTATTGTTTAAAAAAATTAAGACCCTACAGACCCTAATAAAAATTACAAGGAGCGTAGTATTTTTATAAAAATATTTTTTAAAAAGTGTATGTGAGAAAAATATATAGTTTTTTCTAATTTTTTATAAATTTTTATTTGAAACCACTGTGCCAAATGCACTTCAAAATATCTTTACAAATGTCTCGTTTTCCGAACCGCCAATATAAAAACCTTCTACAACGGAACAATAGTTGAGAACAAGCTCATAAAGATCTACACAAATTGATAACAACAATAATAACAAAACGAAAAAGGGACAACAAAAACAAGCTATCAATGTTTAGCACAAAAATTCAGCAGCGTTCAAGGCAATATCGAAATCAGAGAAACAGCTTCTCTCTCCAAAAACTGGCAATTGTATTTCGTCTGCAATAAATATGACCACAGTTGGGAATAGTTTCGACCATCACATCGAACACAGCAAGCTTGGGCGCATGCGCACTATATGCAGCGGCGATAGGCAAATATTTCTACACCGCATGGTTTTCTAACAGAGTGTGTGTGAGTGCACGCGGTCGTCGTCTACTCAATTGTATCCTGCCGAGTTTTACAAAACCATGGTAAGTGAAGAGAATAACACCAGAAAAGAAAGTTACTTAGTTTGAAGTGATATTTGGCTGCTGATAATAACAAGTTCAAGACCAATGGAAGAAAAATGTAAAACAATAGAGAAATTAATTTTGTTGTTCTTTGTCGTTCTCTCGTTCTCGTTTTGAAAATTCACAGGAACGAAATAGCTGTGAGCAGCTGTGTAAACTCATTTAGGTTTTGGTCATTTAGGCAATGCAATCTTCTGTCAAAAAGTCAAACCACTGAGTTAATGATAGGGAGAGGGTTTAGGGTCGGTCTTAGTCGCTCACTATCTAACGACAAGATAAGCTGAATGAGTTTTGTTGATGTTTTCACACCAAGGATGATGCCAGGGAAACCAAGGCAAATTTGGGTATAATTTTGAATTTTGTAAAATCTAATGACTTATTAGAAAAATATGACAGTTTTTTTTCTAGATAAGATTTTGGCAATGTAGGTACAAATGGTACAAATACCAATAAAATTTTGAAAGACGTCGAACTCTTCGATTTCCTCCACAAATTTTTTTACTTTGATTATTGTTTAAGGTGAATGCCAGAACAGCTTCGAATATTTTTTTTTTATCGATTTTCCGAATATTCACATATCAATATAGGTTATATCCTGTCACCGTACACATTTGATATGCACAGTATTTATAGAAATTTCAAAGAAGTTTGACACACTTTTTTCAGAATTAGGCATCAGTCACCATCTTTAGATCCTACCCAGACCTTGTAACGAATTTATATTCGTCGTGTTGTTGAAATCAATATTTAATATAATGAAACTAAACCTCTTCCTCTGGAAATATATTAACCTGATTTTTTTAACTATACTCCAAATTTCAATCACGTATTTTCCATAGAAAAAAAGAAAAATATTGACAAATATAATCCAAACACTACTGGCATAGTTTGTTACGGTAATCAAGGATTAGATAAAAAAGGAAATAATTCTACACAATTTTTTTCCTGTTTATCTAATCTCTTCCGAAAAAAAAAACATTTGTTAACAACACAAAAACATGACCTCGTTGTGCAAAAATGACAAAGAAAAAATAAAAACACGAAAATCCTTCGACAAATTTCAAATGAAAGTGATGACCTTTCATTTAAGAACAGGGACACAAAACCTAATGGATTGGCTGAGTAGAGGTGACCTTTGTTTCGATGGCCAACAATAAGATTATGGCTAGAGTGGAATGCACGTGTACAGGTACATTTATCCGAACAATGAATAGATAAACACAATTGTGTAAAACCCCTCAAAAGAGTGCAATGGGATACAAATGACAATTACATGCCAATGAGTTTGTTTTCAAAATAATTATTAAATGTAGAACAAGAGGATTTACGACAACAAAAAGTAGTAGCGAAAAAAGGATTATTGAGGATCTAGCAACAAATTTTCTCACGATTTTAGCTAATTTTTATTTTGCATTTGAATAGTAGCAGAATTTGTTTGTTTGTTTTTTTTTTTTTTTTGCTGTAGATTACAGTGAGAGGTCGATATGTGTAAAGTGTAAATAATCTTAATATATAACAGAGCATAGTGATAAGTGCGTTACAAATCATCGCCCCGACGAAACGGCTGGAAATTTTTGATTGTAAATTTGAACTAGACGGGTACGATAAGTACTAAAATGTACTAAATATGGTGCCCTTTGCATTAGGCAAACGCCAAGAGCTAGAATTATGATATTTGGAATGTGGCTTACTGATGGAATGTTAGAAAGATGTACAAAATTGTACAAATTCGACCTATAAGTGTACGAAAAGTACTAAACTTTACTAAACTTTAAACTTTACTTTACTAAAAGTACTAAACTTTGAACATACAGTGGTGGTCACGCAATTAAAACATTTATTGTGGTAAACATTTTTTGATCAGCCCTCGATTCGTTTAAAGTATTTTTGAAAATTTTTTAATTCAGAACACTTCGATATACTGCACTTAAGAGATTTAATGTGAAAATAGAAAATTATTTCATGCAACTTTTCATTAATTAACGGTTTTTATGAAAATACATCGACTTTGAAGTGGCCACATAATTAAAACATTGTGTGATTTTTTTACTTAACTGCATTTTTTTGAAAATATTTTTAAAAAATCACTTAAATTTAGGTAAGTTATATAAATTAAGCATTGATAATATCATTTACAGGAAAAAAATTTGAAAAAATCTGTAAAATCGATCAAAATTGCCAAACATTTGTACAGTACACCTAACATTCACAAAATCCCCTTTATTATAGAAAATAAAGGTCCGAATGCACCAGAAATTGCTAGAATTAGTAGAAAACAATAAATAATTCTCAAAATAAATACATATTTGAAATAATAATTCAAAAAATGGCAATTAACTTAAAGGAACGATTCAACTTCGATAGCCTTTATTGAAGAAGGCCGGAATATTTTAGCAGTATGTGAGAAAATATCGATTGATATTGGCATTTATGATATCAAATCGATTGTTCGAGTAGTACAGAATATATTTTTATCAAAAAATATATCAGTCTCAACGAAACGAGCAGAGATCAACGCCTATGTTGACGAGTAAAAGTTTCTGGCACACAGCACCATATTTGATGGTCAACTCTTGACGCTTAAAATTTATTGAAAATGACAATATTGTTCCAAAATAATATTTTTTGAATAGAAGAACTTCCACTTAATCTATTTTAGCCTCAAAGAAAAAATATTTTACAGTTTGACAAATATTTGATGTTTTGTGTTGAGCTTCAAAAATGCTGTTGTGTGCCATAAGCTTTTACTAGTCAACATAGGCGTTGATCTCTGTTCGTTTCATTGTGACTGATATATTTTTTGATAAAATATATTCTGTACTACTCGAACAATCGATTAGATATAATAAATGCCAATATCAATCGATATTTTCTCACATACTGCTAAAATATTCCGGCCTTCTTCAATAAAGGCTATCGAAGTTGAATCGTTCCTTTAAGTTAATTGCAATTTTTTGAGTTATTTTTTCAAATATATATTTATTTTGAGAATTATTTATTGTTTTCTATTAATTCTAGCAATTTCTGGTGCATTCGGACCTTTATTTTCTCTAATAAAGGTGATTTTCTGAATGTTAGGTGTACTGTACAAATGTTTGGCAATTTTGATCGATTTTACAGATTTTTTCAATTTTTTTCCTGTAAATGATATTATCAATGCTTAATTTATATAACTTACCTAAATTTAAGTGATTTTTTAAAAATATTTTCAAAAAAATGCAGTTAAGTAAAAAAATCACACAATGTTTTAATTATGTGGCCACTTCAAAGTCGATGTATTTTCATAAAAACCGTTAATTAATGAAAAGTTGCATGAAATAATTTTCTATTTTCACATTAAATCTCTTAAGTGCAGTATATCGAAGTGTTCTGAATTAAAATAATTTCAAAAATACTTCAAACGAATCGAGGGCTGGTCAAAAAATGTTTACCACAATAAATGTTTTAATTGCGTGACCACCACTGTATGTATATAGCTAGAATCTTGAAATTTTATATGGAATACAGGATGAGAAGTTCTGTTGATATATGGAAATGGTTTCAGAAATTCGTACTTATTACACATAAGTACAACTGAAAAGTACTAAATTTGGTAATATTTTCATTTAGTTGAGCGTATAGATATGAAATCCAAAAATAAAAATCAGGACAACTACTGGAGTACAGGTTTGAGGTAGCTTTAAAAAAATAATATTTATGTGTACGAAAAGCACTAAGTGGTACTAAATTTTTTAGAAGTTGAATTTAGGGGAACAGATAGAGCTGGAGTCTTGAAAGTCGGTCAGCGGATAAAGCTGAAAACTGTTATGGATTGACCTATAGAGAGACAGCTTTGGAAATTCGTATATATGTATACTAAACGGCACTAGATTTAGTTTTGGCTGAACAGAGAGGGTTGGAAACCTTAAAATTAGAATAATGGTCGCTGTTGGAGTGTAGAATTGAGATATGGAAGTATAGTACTTATGTGGTACTATATTTGGTACAACTTGATTGTGTGTCAACGGATAGAGCTGGACTCCGCAATTTTGGAATTATAATTACTGTTAGAGTGTAGGATTGATGTAGTATAGGAAATTCGTACTTTTGGGAACAAAAAGTATTAAATTGTACCAAATATTGTTAGAATGTATGTGTACCACAAAATGGTCCTTGGCTTGTTACGATTTTGATTTGGTAGAATGGATAGAAATGTAAACCTAAAATTTCAATTAAATTTACTGCTAGTGTACTAAACTTAGTACAATTTGTATTTTGGGTTAACGGATAGGTCTCGAAAACTGACATTTGAATTTAAATAATAGTGGAACCTGCTGGGGACATACTAAACGGCACTAAATTTGGTAAAACTTGGATTTGGATGAACGAAGAGACTTGGGAACCTAAAATTTGTAGAATTGTGATATGGAGGCATCGTCCTTACGTGTACTAAATGTTACAAAATTTGGTACAATTTGATTTTATGTGAACTGTTAGAGCCTCTGGACCTCTGAATTTTGTTATCAAAATTTCTGTTGGAGTGTATGATCGTGAAATTAGGAATTAAAATGACTGTTGAAGTGCAGTTTTGAGATATGGATATAGATTTGACAATTCGTAATAATGTGTACCTAATGGTAATAAACTTGATATTAGATGTAGGATTAGGGGTGGAATTTGAAATTATAGTACAACGACTTCCATATGAAATAGTTGGTTGGGAAAAAAGAAATACGGTCGTCAAAAATGTCGATAAAATTGGAGAAATCATCGAAGTTGATCGGCATGTTAGCAGTCGTAACATTGCCCAGGAGCTAAAAATCGACCATAAAACTGTTTTTAACCATTTACACAAAGCTGGATTCAAAAAGAAGCTCGATGTTTCGGTGCCACACCAATTAACAGAAAAAAGTAGGATGGATCGGATTTCCATCTGCGAAGCCTTGGCCAAACGGAATGAGATAGACCCATTTCTTAAACTGATGGTGACTGGAGATCAAAAATGGATCACATAAGATAAACCTGTGCGAAAACAATCGTAACCAAAGAGCGGCGAAGCACCTCAAACGGTGGACAAACCAGGACTAACGGTCAGGAAGGTTCTGCTATGCATTTGGTGGGACTGGAAGGGGATTATTTATTATGAATTGCTTCCATATGGCCAAACGCTAAATTCTGATCACTACTGTCAACAACTGGACCCTTTGAGGATATACATTATTAACCAAAAACGGTCAGAACTGGCCAACAGGAGAGGTGTCGTGTTCCACCAGGACAAGGCAACGCAACACACGTCTACAGTGACACGCATTATGAAATTACCTTTAAAATGGCAACAAATCATACACCAAAACGGTGCATATTTCTGCCCCAAATCAGATATTCCGAAGCATGTTACGTAAAGTCCTATAGTTCATATAAAAATAATATATTTCTTTCTCCCCAACCTAATATTTTTATTTGTTTTGCATTACTTTTTCGCATACGAAGTAGCGGGCACTTCATTAATAATATATATTTGTATTAATGCAAGGAAATTTTTATTGTAACAATTACTTACCGAATGTCCAAGACTTGTGAATATCGGGAAATGTAGGGGAATCTAAAAAATTTAATAGAAATTAAGAAAAAATAATAATAAAATCAATCAGAATTTTTTAAATTAATGCTATTTTTTCTAATTGAAATTGTAGTAAATTGTTTAGTTAGATTATTCAAGGATACAGTGCGTCCTCGCCAAAAAAAATGGACTCATGACTTGATATAGTCCTTATATAAAGGTACGTAAAATTTTAAGTATTTTGATGACCCAGATGAGGCCCATTTTCAGTACTTCGGTTTTGAGAGTATCAAATATCTTTTAATATAGACCCCATATAGATGTCCCGTTCCATTGTAGACACAAACAGTGAATTTTAACCAACTGACAATTCCTAGCTTCGATTCTATCAAAAATTGCATTTAATTCCGTAACCCTTCACCGATAATTACCAAAAAACCATAGGCGTCATTTTTGCTAGAATCAGAATTTCATTGAAAATGCCGTGACATAGTTGCGTGGGATATTTTTATATTATACAGTACACTAGGAAATTTTCCACATACACAGCCTATACTGTAATTTAAAAATCGTTTAAGTATTACAAAACTATGCAATTTTAAGTAGAACGGAAAAAGAACTCATTCAAAAAAATATTTTGAATGGATAGACAATTGAAAAGTAATAATCCTTAGAAGTACACAAAGATCAATGAACGAACGATTCACAATTTTTTGTGAGTGGACAATTGATGATGACAATGGTGATCATTGTCACTTTGGAATCAATCAACAATGGACGTACACACACAACCGGATGTATGTATATATTTTTTGTTGGATTTTTTTTTTGTTTTTGTTTCAAAAAACTGCACATGCATAGATGTGTACACATTCAAAATATATCAGTTTTTATTCTATTCTCATTTAATTGGTGTGAAGGGAAATTTGGTTGTTGTTTCTTTCTTATATATTTTTTTATTATGATTAGTTTTTGTTCTAAGGCTGGACCATTGAATCATCATCATCGTCATCTATTCTCATTATGTTCCCATCAATGGCTGGTTGTCACATTGTTTTGTTGTTGTTGCTGCTGCTGCCATTAATAAGGAAATCAATTTAAATCACAACCCACCAAAAACCCAAATTACAACAAACACTTCACTTCAAACTCCCAACCATGCCAAGCAAACTTCGCCTTGCGGGGTGATGAGAACCAAATCCCAGCGACAAACAAAAATTCTGTAATGTAATTGAATTCAATGTCGAATGAAAAGCTGCGGGCGTAGGATCATTCGGGTAACTGCATAACATAACAGTTACATTTTAAGTAAATTGCAAAAAGAAAAAAAAAAAAACTGAACTGAACTATGTATGAAAGTGTCAATGTAGTTTCCAATAACACGGTAATGCGCAGGCGCATGCCTCACACATACCTATTGATATTCAGAAGAAGGAAAAAAAACGAGTCTAGTAATAGTTCTCTATGCGGTGAGAATTTTTGTGTATTTTGAAAATTGAAATTATGATGGTTGTCTGTGTGGCTGAGCGACCGAGTAATATTTTTCAATAAAATTATAACCCAGGATGAGGAAGAATTAACTGGTGTTGCCTAAAGAGTTGTCGGTGTTTTTAATTACACCGAAAGGTTAACCCCCAACGAGCGAGGGGAGAGCAACAACCCTTGAGCTTGCAATCAATTGCATAAAATTTGATTATTGGGCAAATAGTTTTTCTTGTAAGAGGAGACTCTTTAATGTAGTTTTCATGGTATTTCAGGGAAAATAAAATAGGTATGCATTTTATTTCCTTACCACTGAAGAAGTTTTCCTATGCGGGCGAAGGATCACGTCAATAAATATTTAAGTAGGTTATGGGATCATTGTAATGCATTTATGAAGGAGGAAAAATAAAAGGAATAGAGGGGGAAGAGTATGAGAGAATGTTGAGAAAAGTAAATGTGTTCATTGAAAATAAATTTTTCGAGCCTAGCGAATTGGTGAGAAAATAGTGCCGATTAGGGTTTTAATGATCATTTTTTTCTAACTATAAATTATAAAATTCGTAAAATATATGAACATTTATTTATTTATTAGATTCCTTTGTCATTGCATTATTTTACAAGGTTCCCGTTTGAATATTTTTAACAATCATCGGGTCATCATTAGAGTTTCCGCTATAATTCGGTTCCAATTTATATTCCCTATTATATCTGATAATGTGTGGTAGGATAGTTACTTTATTAGGGATTCATGTCAATTGTAGATTTATTCTTTTATAAAAAAACGTACTTAAAAATATATATTACAATATCAAATATGTTTTATTCCCTTATTTATTTGTCGAAGAAATAATAAAAAATATGTTCTCACCAAACCGTATTGTGTGAACAGCTTGTTGCTATAATTATTTCATAAACTTCATGCCACACTCAACCAACATGTTGCAAGTTTTATAAGAGATCACTTGACAAAATTCTACTTCACACAGTAGCATCCCTTGCTAATACTACAAAGATTAGGTAAGTGTTTTCCGGTTGTTAGGAATATTTGTCACAAACTTCGGCATTATTATTATTATTATTTCATAATTCATTTTTTTGATTCAAATTATTTAAAAAAATCCAATCTTCTTTCAGTTTCAAGTTATATAGGACAGAATAAGATTTCCTATTAGAATTCCTATTTAGAATACCAGAAAACATTCTATGAAAATCCTTTGAACTTTAAAAGAAGACCAACGTTTCTAAAGGGAGAAAGAAAAACTAAAAAATTCTTAAAATAATTCCCGATGGATTTTTTAAAAACTGCACCATTTCCTTCATATAAAAATCAGGAAAAGGTTGAATTCTTATGTAGAAAATCTGACCAGCTCATCACAAATCTTATGAAGGTCAGTTGTGTTACAGAGAAGAATTATTCCCATGTCTTACCATTTGGATCTGAAGACAGAATTAAACCTTCTTGAATACAGCAACTGAAGGTCGTTTAAAGGGTTTTTTTCTAAATCTGATTGCTAAAGTTAATTCCTAAAGGCATTTTTTTACAGAACTGTAGTATTCCAAGGTTTTCATCTTTGGATCTGAAGCTCATACAGCGAACATCGAAATAAGGGTCCTTTAAAGAATTTTCTAAAATCGAATACCTGAAGTTATTTTCATAAGGTTAACGTAATAAAGGAAATTTTAGTTACAGAGCCCATGTATTCAAAGGTCTTATCATTTGAATCTGAAGCTTATATAGCGAACATCGGGGTTAAGGTTTCATGAATTGAGCAACCAGATGCCTTCTTAATATGTCGAAAATCAGGAAGAAATGTGTTGGTTCATATATTTAGAAAGGATTATTCGGCCAGGTGGAACATTTTATATCCTCAGCCATGTGCTTTGCTTTTTCTATTTAAAAAAAAACTATGCCATTGTAAATTGTCTGCTAGTAAGGTTTTATATGCTCTATGGAAATTAAATACCAAAGTACAGCCCCTCAGGATGGACAATTGGAATATAAACATTAAAGTGCCGAAGGGGGGTCATTGTATATTGAAAAGTTTCTTAATAAAAGTACTTTATTCACCAGGAATCTGGAAAGCTTATATTACAGTATAAGCTTATAGTACAGTAATGAAGTAGAATATGGCGGTGATTTAAAAGTATGGAGCTACAGATTTGATTTATGTCACCCACACATCGAATCTCTTGCAGGAATTTTATTACCCTCTAAGTCAAAACATTGTTCAAAATAGTTTTACCCAAAAAAAATTTGTTTTTCTCCATGAATGTCAAAAAACGGGCACTACAGTGAGTAATGCATAGATCTACGTCATTTAAAATCATGGGTCTAAGGCCTTAAAAATGACGAAAATGGGATAGGGCTTTTATATGAGGACCTACATGTACAAAAACACGAAATATCATATAACAGCCACTTCGATGGAAACATTTTCAAGTTAGCCAAAAAGGGACTTTTTATATGGGGGCTATGACAAAATATGGATCTATATCGAAAATTTTCTGCAAAGATGAGGAACTCAGAATCCAAAACTTTCAAAATACTGAAAAATGAGTTGGGATCTTTATAAGGGGGGCTATGACAAAAAAGTCGGTCTATATTCATGATTTTCAGCATAAATGCATGTCGTCAACCTCCAAGAATCTCAAGTGCCAAATTAAAGGCAATTATTGGTACACAAAATCAATTTTAGCCGCACAGTGAAAATTATCCACCGGTATTGTTTGCATAAGCATGGTCTTCATGTTGGAGTTGCAAAATCCGATTGGAGTACGATCGGGAAAAAGAAAAAAAGGATTTTGCATTTTGGAAATCTGTTAATTTTGCCGATGAAAGCTAATTTAACTAGTTTGGTTCGGATGGACCAAGAAAGATCCTAAGACATTCGCAGGGCGAACAAAGCCGTGGATCCTAAGAACACAATTTCGACAGTAAAGAATGGATAAATCTCGTTTTTATTGAAGGAATTATGGAAAAGATTAATTTTTAAGCTTTGGTATTGGGGACATTTCAATATTATTAAGGTAATGACCCGAAACACAAGTCCCAGATCGTTCGATAATGAATGTGATTTAACACCTCCCCAGCCCCCGAATTTGAATGATATAGAGAACTTATGGGGTATTTTGGAGGAAAAATGCTTTACAAATAGAAGGAGTAAACTTGGCCAAAAATTTGAAAAAAAATATCTTTCCTGGAATGTTTGGTAGTAGATTTTCGAGATCTAGACTCAGGAAATTTCTATGAACGAATTTTATTGATAATTCGAAGTAATAAGTTCCAAATCAACCATATCCATATCCTTATAATAAAACCGGAATCCTACTGCTTCACGTGCTTTTTATTTTATTTCCATTCGACTGTGTTTTTTTTCATTTGATATAATATTAAAAAAAAAACATATCGACAGTAGCCTAACTTATTTACCGATGTATTCATACGGATCGGCGTAGTCCCTACATATTTTATGATTAGTGCATTCAAAATTCGTTACAACCTAACTGTATGCCAATATCACAAGCTCTTCAAATAAAAGAAGAAACAAAAAACAGCAAAACATATTGAAAGCCACAAAACACTTGAAATGTCATAAGCATAACAATGAACCAACCAGAGAAAAAAACACACAAAAGATCGGATAGTAGGATAGCTTCCTACTGTTAGGATAAGATTCACCATACATTCCATCCGACGAACAGCAGGCAGCAACAATGAAATTAAACTTTAAATGTAACTATATTTAATTACAAGCAGTAGAAAGAAAAAACACTTTCAGGGGATGAAATAAAGTTTTCTGGTTTTGTATGTGTCGTTCTGACAAACTTCAAGGCAAATGTGGCAAAAAAAAAATCTCACGGCCCAGTGGAACTTTGAGATGCTCCAGAGTTTTTTCTTTTCTTTTTTCAAGTCTGTGTGTTCCAATTGATTAAATTGTGGTATTGTGGATTTATTTGTAATTAAATGTTGCATTTGAAATTTTTAGTTTGTGATGAAATTTTTTATTCGAAGTCCTTGATATGTGTTTTTTTATATTTTTTCATTATTCGCAGAATTAGCATTCAAGGAATCGCTGTCCTCTTCTGAGTATGTGAGGTCTTTATAGGGTTTTTTGCCTTACTAAATTGATATGTTGAGTATTGCGACATTTGAGATCTTTTGTTTAGTGGAACCTCCCCGAAAAAAGGACAAGAAGAGATCGTTTTCTTATTGTATTGCCAGCCAAGCAGCCAGCCAATACAAGTTTATTGTTTTTACAACAAATAAATGCCCAAAGAAAACAAGGAAAAAATGTGGTACTGTTTTGGGTATTTAAAGGCTATAAGACAAACAGACACACAATCACTCGCACACAAAATAAAATTATTACAAAACCACCATTGAGCCAAAGGCGATGATGACGAAGAAGAGGAAATCCACTCCATGAAGCACACTTCTTTTGTGGTTCCACACACAAAGACACGTGATTTTGTATGTGCTGACCCTGGGATAAGGATCCTAATACGACAACAACAGCAACAGAGTGGTCCTTGTAATATGCATATGTATGTTTGTTTCTCTTGTGATAAGCAAATCCCTCTCTCTATGGCTTGAGACATGTTTCAAGGTTTTTTTTCCTATTGTTTTTATTCTGATTCTGATGATTTAATTTGTGAAAATCCATGGATTTTCCCCAGAGTATAGATTACAATTTCATTGAGAAAATTCTCTTGAAGTCGCATTAGAGATTGGGCAAACATTATTGCGTACATATTTTGTGTAAAGGCGAATCTTATTCTTATCGTTTGCAAACCCACCCCATAAGATTTGGAAACCCATTCCGCATGCTCGAATGAAGAACTGATCGTAGACTGTTGAGCTCTCTCTCTCTATCAAAGGCTGTGAAAACGATATGCAAATGTGCTATGCAAACGCCTTTCAATTGTTACAAAAGAAGGAAAAGAAAACCTTTTTCTATTGATACATTCTCACACAAATCTCCGACCATTCGTTCGCTTGGGCCGAACAACATTTTGAAAACTGAAATATTGTTTCAAGTATCTTGTTCGCATTGTAAGTAAATTGAATTGTTAAGATTTTTGTTTCAATGTCGTACGACATATGACCCTGTCTGCCTGCCTGTTTGTCTCTCTTGCATATCGTTTTGATGGATTGCCTCTTCGAATCGGATCGTATTTGTATTTTTATTATAATTGTCTCAATCTGTGGCGAACAATGTAACTGACTTGCCGGGCCGCCCTTTGATATGCTCTCATTGTTCGCATTGTTTCATTGAGTGGATTTCATATCTTAAGGCGTTTCGGAGCTCTTTAAGTGCCTCAGAATTAGAATGTACCCCACCCGTGTTTGGTTGACATTGTCACCACGTAGCCATCCATCGTTTGCATATAGTATAATTTTTGCAAATCCTATATTTCATGGTGGTCACTTGAGTTTGTGTCATGGGCATATGAATTTTCGAAATATTATACCTAATTATGAAATGAATGCGATATTATTTTCTTAAATAGTTTTAAGTGAATAACAGCTGCATGAATGTTGTGAGGAAGGGGGCAGGCGTAGTAAGAAAATGTTTATGCATTACTGATGGTATCGAAGTAATGTAATTTGCAAAGTAGTTAGGTTGGGAAATCTATTTGAAATATATATATTTTCAAAAATTATGGGGGTTAAGGGATAGTTGGCGCCAAACGTAGTGTTTTTTTTTTTCAAATAACAAAAATTAGAAGATTTTAGTTTATAAAATAACTCCTTGCAAAGGAATCGAACCTCGAATATTTTCGAAGCAATATTGGCGCCCAACGGAAGTTAATAGAATCGAACCTCAGACATTTTCGAATTAAAATTTGGCGCCCAACGGAAGGCCTGCATAAACATAAGAAATATATTTTTAAATAAAAGCTATCGTGTCTTGTCGAAACAATCGAAGTAATGAAATTTGCAAAGTAGTATGATGGGAAACCTATTTGAAATACACATTTATATAAATTATGGGGGTAGGGACCGTTGGTGCCCAACAAAGTAATTTGATCAAATAACAAAAAGAAGAAAACATTATATTAATATTTAACTCCTTACAAAGGAATCGAACCTCGAATATTTTCCAAGCAAAATTGGCGCCCAACGGGAGGTAATAAAATCGAACTTCGGACATTTTCGAATTAAAATTGGCGACCAACGGAAGGCATGCACAAAGATAAACATGTATTTAAATCAGAGCTATCGTGTTAAGTCGAAATGATTTGTTTTGATATTTATTTGAATTTCATATAAAAAAGTGGCGCCCAAAGGATACATAAGCTATGAGGTAATATGCTGAACATTGTAACTGTAGTTAAGCCAAAATTGGAATTGTATGCCAATTAAACTTCGAACGTTATTGAATGAAGAAAATATCATGTAAAGACAAAAAATAAACTTTACCACAAATACATACTATAGTAGGCACGCTAAGACGTCCAAAAGAGTTGGGCCCTGAATGAATTTCAATGACAATACTTAAGCAACTAGATGAAACCGGAGTTGAGTAGTTAACATCAGCCCTCAATTTGAAATGGTCCCGCTGCTGAATGCATGTCGTTTTAACTTCTGCTATCAGTGGCAAGGTCACGTAAGACGCAACTACACTTATTGAGCAACAATTTTCCAGTAGCCCAACAATTAATACTGTAATTTGGACAGTAGCACGATAGCATTACTCACAATTTTCACACATATAGTAGAGGACGGACCGGAACAGACCATCGATCAGTCAACGTGACTCTGGACATATCAAAGACCCCAATATCGTCAAACATGCCAAACTGTTCAAGATAATAGAGATGACAAACCTCATGATTGAAATTAATTCAGAAAAATGAGTCAATAACAGGGAGTTTCGCAAGGTGGGATGATTTCTCCGGAAATTCCACCTTTCACAATCATCGAACGACATAGACATCATACATTATGATTTGAAGATAACTTTACTAGAATGGCGTCGGATAAACGTCTAAAGTGCTCCTTTTCTGAGAGATATGAAAATATTCGCCACAATTTGTAGGCCTGAAAAAAGCTCCCGCTGAACATAATGATCGATGGAGATCAGATTCTGACCACCAATTACCCCATGCTATGGGGTGAAGGTTACTGATATTTGCAATAAGATTAGAAGTAGACAAGGGTACCTTGCCAGCCTTTTATAAGGCAATAAACCCGGTTTGTAGATGTAAGTGTTTCGCAGAGGACGAATATATTTTCAGACCTGTCATAATGCCGTCTTGAGAACTGTAAAAAGGCGTCTCTTCATGACACCAGAGGGTCTTTATGAGGAGACGAAGATCATACCCGTCAATCGATGCAGGACCTGTATGGGTGTTATCATAGGGAACACGTCTGTATACACCAAACCCTATTCATATTGAAGTTTTTAGACGCATTTCCCACGCGAAATCGTCTTCGTCCCTGGCGCATTTGCGAATTCTTTTTGGCCCCAAACATAAGTCCCATATCGTTAGACAATGGATGCTTTATAGTTGTCCTGAAATGATTCAAACATTTCATCAGTCCCCGGAGTTGAAAGCTATATAGAACTTATGGAGTATTTTGGGGGAAATATTAGAAGTTAGGGCATCTTAAGCATACCAAGTCGGAGAAATTCTTCAGACATCTTACACGGAAAACTTGGTAAAATCTATAACGTCTATTAATCGAATTCACAGTTATTTTGTATTCTCATTGGATAGCAAACTTTCCTACCAACGATTAAGTATATTGGTCCACTTTTACAAAAAATGTTCAATATGGGTCCATGTTTTGGCGTATGCCCACATATAGGAGAACCCCAACAATTTGTCATTTCTAATCTAATTCGGTTATGCTAGTAATAAACAGTCTACCCCCACCCCAGATATGGTCATAAAGAAATATTTTTTTTTTGTGATTTTATTCGGCATTATATTGGTCGGATCAGTAAAGATATGCCGGAGAACCAAAAAAATTTAATTTTTCAGGGAACTACAAGGTCATTCAATTGCATTTATTACATTGTAATTATTCATAAGAATCATTATCGATTTATTTTCAAAACTCTATTCAATCAAAAAATATTTTCCCATCAACGACTATTGGACGGACACAAAACATTTATATATCTATCTTGCAAAACATTTAATCCAATCCTATATATGTGTGTGTGTATTTTCGTGTGTATTAAGAAAGGAAACAATCATCAAATCTCCTAAAAACACCAAACATTATTTGGAATGGCATTCAAAAAGAACCCAAAACTGCAGAACAAAATCAATAGTCATATAAGATTAGAGAAATATTGGCCCGCATTTCCCACTGATAAGCGGCGCGGCAGCAATTCCTCCATGTACAACAACAAGCTAAGCGTTTTTATTCGTTTGGTTGTTCTTTCGTTCGCTATTCTCTTAAAGCGTATTGTTACAATCATCGGAAAAATAAATGTTGGTTGGTGTCGTGTTATTTTTTTGTAACTCAACATTAGACGTTACAAACAAAAATGGCAAAATGGACCTCCGCAGCCAGTCAATGACTCAAAAGTGGTGGTTTAAAAAAAACATTTTTTATTAAATTCTTAAAATGAAAAATTAAAAAATATACCAACCATCGAGCTGGTAGCACTTACATGACAGCGGAGATCGAGTTATACATCACGCAAAACGCGTGTCAGCCTTAAGCTATTGAGACACCCGTCTCGATCGACTACACATTTTTTTATTGAGTACTTCAAATGCAATGCCTGGCTGGTTGGGTTAATCTATCTTCTGGGCAATTGTTGTCACCGTCCGTCCTCATCATCCGCTATCTTTGGTTTGATAAGCGTTAAAAAGCCTTTTTGATTATTTATGATTGTTGTTGTTGTTTTCTTTTCCTTCCTTTACAACAACGACAACAAAAAATTCCCGTCACTCCTTTTGTCACTTACTTTAAAATTGTGTGTTCGATCTCTCTCATTGCCTCCCTAATGTAATGATCCCTTGGACTTTCCTACGCAATCAAACGGATTTCCGAACATGCGTAGAACATTAGTAATGGTTTCTGGTAGCGTTATCACACTTTTTGTTATTGTTCTAGCTGTCCCGTCTCGTCCTTTTCACAAAGACATTGCAACACAACAGCAATAATACGCTTTACACTTTAAAATGCCAATTACATTTTTTAATATTTCATTTTATTACAAAAACAACAAAAAAAGAAACAAAGAACAACAATTGTTGTTTTTGTTCTTCACAAGAAATCTTTTTGAAGTTTGCACATTTTTTGTAAATTGTCTAAGGTTTGATAAGGGGAGTTAATATTGTTTGCTTTGTTGTTTTTTTTTTTTTGCAAGGGGTGATATTGTAGTTTTTGTTGTTGGACAAATGGGAGTGTGTGTCCTTTCACAAACATCAAACATACATGCCTGTGAACATAAAAAAGTGTCCTTTAGGCACTCCCTTTTTAGCTGTTGTTCTTAATTAAGGTGTGTAATGATCTTTTACCGGTAATTCTTTTTTGTCGTTGTTGTAGTAGTAGATTTTTTTAAATTCCGCTAATTGTCCTTTATTGCGTGTGTCGAATTTGTTATTCGAGGGGAAAGATAAAAAATTGTCTTAGATATGTTTGCTGACAACTTTTTAAAATTTTATTGCTTATAGCGAATTGTTGAGTTATAGTTGTGTGAAATAGAATTTAAAAAATATAGTTTTTTTTTTTAATTTAATTTTATGATTTTCTTTTAATTTAGAAATGAAAAAAGAATAGAAATTAAATTTGGCTATAAACTATAAAAATGTTAAATCTGAAAACCAAAATTATTTTCTTGCGAACAAATTTTGCACTGACAATAAAATGAAATATAAAATACCGACAATTTCACTTAATTCGCAAACATCGATAACTCATGAGAATGCGAATAAGAATTTTTGTGAATTTTAGGGTTTGAAGAAATACTGTTTTAAAGATTCTAAAAACCATCCAGATAGAACACTCAATATAAGAAGTCTAAAATCTTAATATTTCAAATTCTAAAACCATTATCCTCCGAGTTTCATATCCCTTTCACTTTTATACCTTAAAATTATTCCATATAAAAAAATTATGCCACGTTTCGAATTGTTTTGTTTTATACAGAAACCATGTTTCCTCATAAAATCATTTACCTCAAAGACCTACAAAAAGTGTTCTCGAAACAAGGAGTCCAATAAACATCCCCACTTTTAAAAAATTTCTGTGTACCGATTATTGAAGTTCTCAAATTAGGAGTAGGAATTTGAGACCTAACCACATATACAAACATGTCTTAGCATGAAGCGAACTGAGTTCGGTTGATTCAGTAATCAGAAATTCAGCTGTAATATGGATTTGTTAAAAAAATATTTTTGTGGAGACATCAGTAGGCGTGTTTTTTCAAAAAATATTTTGTATTTTGTGCAGTTGTATAATTCGTTAATTCTGCCTTCCCGAAGTTTACCACAGAAGGACTTCCTTTCCCCCTTTGAATGTTCAAGATCGCTCGACTTAACTTTATTCTTCTTGCAGGATTCTTATTGAGGCTGTAATTATGGAGCCTTAAATTTTCCTTCTATTAGGAACCGTTCTATGGTAGCTACGCCAAAACATGGACCTATATTGACAATTTTCTAGAAAGAAGTTTTCCACTCAGAAAGAAATTGGAAGGTCGAAATAAGGCCAATATGATTAGAAAATAATCTGAGATCATAAAAATATTTAAAATGTGGCGGATATGTCAAAAAAAGGAACCTGTAATTGAAAATAATCTGGACTTCTTGGAGGTTGAATTACCAATATCGCGGTAAAAATACCAATATGTTCCACTTTTAATGCCAAACATTCAAGAAGTAAATTTTCGACGATGTATGGGATCTTCAATGAATATTTCCAAACCTACCATATGCTGGAAACAACTTTTAGACACAGAAATTCTTCAGAGAGATTCAGAGATGATTTGTTTGAACTCCAAAAAGTTGATGTAAATTTTAAAGTGGATAACACTGATCATAATTTTATTCATTTAATTTGGGGAGCATCCCCCCTCCTTCTCGGTTCCCAAACATTTAATTTTGTATTTCGGACCGACACTAATTCAAGAACGTCCTTGTAAAATTTCAAGTGAAAATCTCAAACATTTTTTAAAGATATAGCCGATTTATTGTGTTAGCACCAAGTGACAGCAAGAGGGCTTTTCAAACTTTAAACGCTTTTTTTCCAAACAGCGTTTTTGCGAATGGCGGGCACGATAACTCACAAATTAATAACCCAATCGATTTCAAATTTTGGGACGTTTCTCTGTGAGTGTAAAGCTAACGTATGAACTAGCCAATCGATGATGAACTTCCTTATTTTTTAACTTGGTTTTGGATCAAAAAACTTGCGATTTTCCAAAAATATGTTTTCAAAGGTCCGCCATTTTATTAATTTTTGAACGAAGTCCTATATTTTTCAGAATTTTCCACTATATAACGTGTGGTCTTAGTACTGTGTCGACTCTGGAATTGGGCTAAAAAATATGGCTGAAGTCTAGGCAATAATAGCGTGATACCACAATCTTGGTATAATTTAAGGTGAAAGGGGTTGACTTTCTTAAATGTATAAATATTTTTTCTTTCTAAAAATCAATAAAAGGAAAAAATATATTTTCCCCAATACATTTATGAAGCAAATGACAACTCATTCAATCAATGGACAATTCAAGGCTTTTTTGACATTTACGAGTCATAAAATTAAATCATTTTAATTGAACAAGAAAAAATACTGTCAATTAAGTTCGTTCGATAAAACCTTACAATGGCAAAGTTCCAAAGAGGAACAAAAAAAGGTTTTCGGAAAAGCCAAGTGTTTAGAACTCTCACACGCAATTTATACCACAAAAACCAGGGAGGAAAAACCCCACAAGACAAAAGGCAAATGAACCTTAATGTCGGTTCAAAATATAAATAAAACTGAAAATTGTTGCATTCACGCAGATACATACAAAAAAAAATAGTTATGGATATTCTAAACACATTTTGAACATTAATACTTCAATTTATTTATTTTTTTGATGGAAGTAGAGATGCGTTTCGGGATGCGACAGTGGCCGTGTGTGTGCAGCTTAATTGAAATTAATTGAAAAACAACGCTCATCATCATCATCGTCGTCACTTTTCAGAAAACAAAACACCGAAGGAAATTATGTTTCATTTGCGGCCTTTCTTTTTTTCAATATTTTTTTGTTTTTGTTAAATTGAAGCTCTAAAACTCCAAAACAATGCCATTCACTTGAATATGAGTTATATTTTTTGTTAATAAGCAAACAAATGTTTATTAGAAATTATTGTGTTAAAAAATGTGAAGAAGCGATGGATTCGGAACCACTCACCCCAAAAAATAACCATAATCCGTAATCTTTAATTAAATTTAATAAAGTAAAAAATAATAATAAACCTATAAAACAAAGTCATAAACTCACTCACTCATACATAGAAACATCTAACAACCACTTCCATGGAGTCTGTAGTTAAATTGGTGGCATAGAGAAGAGTTCCGGGGGAGGGATGCGAATGCATAGATCCCAAGTCATTTAATTCGATAAATATGCAGCATGAATTGTGTCTGCAGATGAATTAAGTCAATGAGTTTTTGTTTTGTTTTTGGGAATAATAGTTTACGCTTGTTGTTAGAACAGACTGACGGAATGATGCTCTCCTCCGTCTGGGTGGTTGATGCATGCAAATCACGCACATTCATATATACGAGTATACATACATAACTATTCATTGGTTTCGGGAGGTAGTTGAAGTTGGTGATGGAGGAAAAGGTCATTGCACTAGTTGTTAGAATTTTTGGTATAGTTTTTTTTTCGGTATTTGTAATTGAGCATCGTTTATTTCAATTAGAATGCACCCAAACGAAATGACAATAGCCTCTCCATCCATATTTTGGGAGACTTTATTTTGTCAAATGGGGAAGTTCAAATGAAATGAAGAGATTTTATGATCCATCTAATAAGGTTAGTGTAATTAACACCAATGAAATAGTCGGCGGTAAAAAATATATTTATTTAAATTAGTCTTTTGTTGGAAAGATTTCGGGTTACTTTTTTGGTACAGTTTTCAAAATTTGGAGTCTACAATAGGCGTGGATTTATTTAAATCCGATTTTCTTTAGAGCCTTCAATAGGATTTTTTAGAAGATATTTTATAAAGTCTTCTATAGGCGTGGAGTTTTTAAAAAAATATTGTTGGATTCCTCAGTAGACTTTGAGTTTATAAAATATATTTTTGGAGTCCTCAGGAGGAATATTTTTGGAGTCCACAGGAGGAATATATTTAAAAAGTATTTTTATGGTGACCTCAATAGGGGTGGCTTTTTTAAAAATATATTTTGGAGTCCTCAATAGGCGGGGATTTCTTAACAAAAATTTTTGTGGAGTCCTCAATAAGCGGGGATTTCTTAAAAATTTGTATGGAGTCCCCAATAGTTGTGGATTTTTCTAAAAGAAAATTTATAGAGGCGTGGATTTAATAAGAAAAATGTTTTTGTGGAGTCCACAACAGGTATGGATTAAAAAATATACATTTTTATGAAGTCCACAACAAGCGTGGATTTAAAAAAATATTTTTAAACAAAAAATGTATTTTAATGAACAACAGGCGTGGATTTAAAAAAAAATATTTTTATAAAGTCTACAACACAAAACTTTTATGAAGTCCTCAACTGGCGTGGATTAAAAAAAAATAGTTTTATGAATTCCACAACAGGCGTGGATTAATCTGTAGTAAAATCGAATCGAAAAGGTTCCACAGCATGTATAATATACTTGGGCACAACTCAACTCCTTTTTTTCGAATTGGAAGAACATTCTGAAGTTTACGGAAGGAAAGAGACTTCCTTTGCCCTTAAAGGATTTATAAATTTCTCTTTGATGCTTCAAAAGATCGCTCGACTTAACTTTCTTTTGCTTGCAGGATTCTTGGGAATCTTACCTAGGGTGACCTTCACAAGGGCAACAGTTGGAGGTTGGAATTGTGTAGCCTAACATTTTTCTTCTTCTTAGCAATGCTTATGTCCCTTTTCCGAAAACTTTTCGGTGAGGTCCTGCCTTCGTGGCTAAATTTAAGAGGGTGAGCATTATCTTTATATTTCCGACCTTCTGAACATTTAACATCTGTTGTTTCAGGTTATCTATCGTTAACGTTCATTCACTGTCAGTCAGTAACCAATAAAATTACTGTTCAGTACGGACAAAATCGGAACAAAATCTTTACTTCACATGGCTCAACCCCCAGCCGCAGTACCCCATACCATTATTCGAAAACTGACAAAAACTCGATTATTTTTGACGTTTGTATTTTAATATCGATATTAGATAATGGGACTCTTACTTCTGAGAAACAATTTTTTGTCATTAATGATACTTCCAAATCAAATCAAAATGAAGAGTCCAGCTAACCGCCAAGAGCGATAACCATCAAACAGAACACTCCAACAAATCATATCAGCAAAAACTCGCATAACTTGTCATCCAAATTCCCAGCAAACCCATTGCCGAAGATGTCGAGGAAGATGTTCGTGTCACAAATTCATCAATTCTTTATAATGGCAAAACTGCCGAAATGGGTCCATGGTCATATACCGAATATTATCAACTATGGGATGATATGTTTCCAATTGAAATGAAAAATGTCACGGGTCGCTAACTACCTAATATATGGACAGATAATAGAATAAATAATAAGTGAATGAGTCATTAATAGGCGTGGATTAAAAAAAAAAACATTTTTATGGAGTCCTCAATAGGTGTTGATATTTTAAAAAATATTTTTAAGCAGTCCTCAAAATGATTTTTTTTTAATGTTTATGGAGTCCACAATAGGCGTGGATTTAAAAACAAAATATTTTATGCAGTCCTCAATAGGCCTCGATTTAAAAAAATATTTTTATGAAGTCCTCAATAGGCCTCGATTTAAAAAAATATTTTTATGAAGTCCTCAATAGGCGTGGATTTAAAAAAAAAATTATGGAGTCCACAACAGACGTTAATTTTTTTCAGAACGGATAAAATCGAAGCGTGTTTTCCCTATGGCAGTGACCCATACTCCACTTAACACCACTATTTAACTCTTACCGATGAATTTTATTTTGCGGTCTTTATTGCATTTTCTTTACTCCTAAGGTGTCACTCTCTATGTTCGCAAATTGCAAAAGCTCTACTATTCCCCCTATTAACTGTTATCTAAATATTCGAACATTGGACTCTTATTTCTCAGATTAATTTTTGCCATTAATAGCTCTTCCAAAACAAATTCAAAAGAGCCCATTAGTCCGCTAAGAGTGGTTATCGCTCCAACAAACCACTCCGAACTTTGGAAATCTTATCAGTCTCAACTCTCATAAAGGTATAGTACAATGCAGTTTGATTAGAAAATAAGTACTTTTAGTATCAATTTCGCAATCAACATGAAATCATTGGGATTGGCCATAATTTTCAATATTTTCTTATTACAAAATATCGTTGAGGTGAGGACAAATGAAGAACCTGATGCAGATGTGCCGATTGTCGAAACATCATTGGGTAAAATCCAAGGCAAACTACTAACAACTTTGGAGGATAAGCCGATTTTTGCATATCGAGGTATACGCTATGCCAAAGCACCAGTCAACGATTTAAGATTTAAAGCTCCCGTGCCGGTGGAACCTTGGAATGAAACTTTGAAAGCTACCACAGACAGTTTGGTATGTCCCCAACCAGGCGCCTTGCAAATTGTTATGAGTGAAGATTGTCTGAAGCTGAATGTGTTCACAAAGAATGTAACCGCACGTTTGCCCGTCATGGTTTACATTCATGGAGGTGCCAATGTTTTGGGTAGTGGTCATAGCTTATACGAAGCGGGACCACAATATTTACTTGATCATGATGTGGTCTTGGTGGCATTTAATTATCGCTTGGGGGCTTTGGGTTTCCTAAGTACTCGCACCCTGGAATATCCTGGAAATTATGGTTATCTAGATCAGGTATTGGCTCTGCAATGGGTTCGCGATCATATTGCTAATTTTGGTGGTGATCCTCAATCGGTAACAATATTTGGTATGAGTGCTGGTTCCATGGCTGTGTCACTGCACATGGCATCACCTTTGTCGAAGGGCCTCTTTCACAGGGCCATACTTATGAGTGGTTCGGCAACAAATCACTATGATATCGATAATCTTTATTGGACAAGGAAATTGGCTAGAGAAGTGTCGTGTCCTCAATACGATCCCGTGGATATGGTGGAATGTCTAAGAGAAATTAGCTGGAAAACCATTGTAAATAAATGTGCCGAATGGGAACCCTACTCGTTTGTCAATATGAAATGGAATTATGAAGTGGATGGTCACTTTTTGCCACAGCATCCAAGCCAAATTTTTGCAGAGGGTAAATTTAATAAGGTGCCAATGATTGTGGGTTTTGCTCGCAACGAATTGGATTTTTCGGTGCAGGGTAAGTATTAAGAAACCAAATATTTAGATAATTGAAAAAAATAATCTAATTTTTTTGTCTTAGTTCATGAGAACAATACCCGCTTATTGCATGATCTGCTTGTTAGTTTTGATCTTTATGCTCCCGAAATATTCCTCTACAAACCGGAATCTTCAGATGTACCTCCGGAGCAATTGAAAAGTCGCCGAATATGGAATTTCTATATGAGCCCCGAAGCCACGGAAATTAATTCAACAAATCTTTTCATTTTTGGCCAAATATTTTCGGATGCCATACTGGGGCATGGCATTCATCGTCTGGTAACTCTCTCCCATAACGATACCCCTGTTTATTATTATCGTACAGATTATATTGGTGGTAGAAGTTTATATCCCGACCATCTTGGACTATCACAGGGTAAGTACGAAAGAGGGCAGAAATAATTATAAGCTATAGTTTATTTTCTCTTTCGAGTCGAGCTTAATAATCGAAGTTTTGCTTTGAAGAGGAAAGGAAACATTGAATTTATAAGAGAGGATACAAATCTCAATTTGCCCATCAAAAATCCTCACACTTAACTTCGACGTTATTGTCATAGAATTAAATTTTGAAATTAATGAACAATTAATCTGAAGACATTATTTTATTTAATAAAAATACAATTTTTTACAGGTGTTGGTCATGCCGATGATTTACAATATGTTATGCCAGGCCTATGGTATGGTACACAAATGGCCAAAGATGATGTCGATATTTTTATGGTAAAACGATTGACACAATTATGGACCACATTTGCCACTACTGGGTATGATTTCAAAATTCATTACACATTCCAAAAAATTATATTTTTTTTTAAAAATTTTCTTCTCAAATTCCCAGCAAACCCATTGCCGATGATGTCGAGGAATGGTCACCAGTTGGTGCCACAAATTCACCAATACTTTATAATGGCAAAACTGCGAAAATGGGTAAATGGCCATATACCGAATACTATCAACTATGGGATGATATGTTTCCAATTGAAATGAAAAATGCCAGTGGTCGGCAGTTGCCCATTGTATGGATAATTAGCACATTATTGTTAATCATTTGGAATTTAAGTTAATGTTGAGGAAGATAAGATGATTACGTGCGCATGGTGCGTGTATTGGTAAACATTAATTTGCCATTAGGATTAAATAAAATGTCCTTGTGTTGCTTTTCTTTTTTCATTCAATTAATCAACTGTGTTTATTTTTTGTGTGTCTTGTGCTCCCTGATTTTACTGAGTCGCTAAGTAAGCAAATATATATCACATATATAAGTGTGCTGTGAGAAAAATGCTAAACTGTATTTGCTCATTCACATACACCCTATTAAAAAGTGAAGGATATAGTTAGTTTGCTACACAGATATTTATGCCTTGCGTTGCACGCACTATATAATTTTGTGCACAGTTTATGAACAAGTTCAACAATTTTCTTCAGAACTAGAGTTGGGCAATCTAGTTCACTTGGCGGATCGATATTTTTTGTTCTTTTTTTTTTAATTGAACTAGTTCCTCAATATAGTTCCTTTGTTCCATATAGTTCAGAATCGTAGATATTTCCTTTGAATCTCCCTTTCATCGTTCTTTTTAATTAATTAAACAGCTGGAACTAGTTCCGATCATTCTTTTCTCGGAATAGTTCCAATGAACTAGTTCGATCCGGAAATACCCAACTCTATTCAGAACAGAATAAAGCATTTTTAGCTTCCCGGTTCTTGAGTGGATTCCTGTAGAAATTATATGTGAATGAAGTTAGGCGCAAGAACGATGTATATATTAAAAATTATTACTTACATGCGGATGAGCTATTTTAATTCTATCGTTCATTGGTACACATCAGTTCTTTCAGTCAATTGTGAAGTTCTTGTTTATTCTTGTTCATTAAAATAAGTAATGGGGAAATATTGAAGTAGTAACTTTTCTATTGCCTGATATTTTAATTCAATGGTGTAAAATCTTTAATTTTGATACTATGGCTGGTGGATGTAAATTAACAAGAGGAAGAACTAGCTGAACAAAATATTTAAACATAGTACCTATAGCATAGTACCTACAGCTCCTTTTACAGAATAATTTCTTTGAACTAGTTCCTTACCGGAAAGCCACAACTCCGGGCTGAGCCAAACTATTTATATCCCAAAGTTTTGGTGTGAATTAAAAATTTTCTTTACCATGGACTATATGTTTTCAGAGAACTTAATACAATTTTACCGACATTGTGAAGTTCGAACGTATTCTTGTTCACTAAAGTAAACAATGGGAACATGTTCCTTTTGCTGAATAGTTTCATTGAGCTAGTTTGTTACAAAAATATACAACTTTAACTAAATTAACAAGGGTAAAAATAAGTGACTGTGGTAAAAGGGACTAGTAAAACAAAAGAGTCTCACCTAGTACCAATCATTCATTTTGCAGAGTAGTTTTATGGAACTAGTACGTTACGAAAAGACACAAGTTTAAAAATTAAAAACGCTATTAAGTTCGGAGGGCCGATCTATGTATATCCCAAACATTTGGTGGACATTACAAATTTTTTCGATGGGACTATAAGTCATAGTACATTTTCTGCAAATTGATATCCAAATATGGACTTGTATTGAAAATGTGGCATTTTTATTT